>NW_006399985.1:2010799-2019062 GCF_000299155.1 Elephantulus edwardii | reverse complement strand
ATAGATAGATAGATAGATAGATAGATTCCCAAAATTAATTGAATTATACACCAAAATTGTTGGTGCTGTTGTTTTGTGCCATCAAGTCACCTGTGACCAATAGAGACAACAGCCCTAAACCCTGCTCTATCCCATGTCAATCTTATTATCTCTGACACACCTACCCTCATTACCCCAGTCACTGAATCAATTAATCTCATCAAGGCTCTTCCTCTCCTGCGCTGTCCCTTCACCCTCTCGAGCATGATGTCCCTCTCCAAGGACTGGTCCCTCTTTACAGCATGCCCAAAGTATGTCAGACGGAGCTTTAGATTCCTTCCCTCCAAGAAACAGCCTGATCTCATCCTCTCTAGGGTGATCATGTTTGTTCTTCTAGCAGTGCATGGCATATTCAATATTCTTCTCCAGCACCACATCTCAAAGGCATTCATTCTCCTTCTGTCACTTCTAGTCATTGTCCAGCTCTCTGACGCGTAGCAAATAATTGCAAAGAGCGTGGCATGGATCAGGTGCACTTTAGTCTCCAGACTGACATCGTTGCTTTTTAGTATTTTGGAGATACCTCTGAAAGCAGAATTTCCTGATGCAATTACTTCCTGGCTGCTGGTATCAAGAGTGTTGAATGTGCAAAGGCACGTGGTTCAAATTCACCAGATGCTCTGCTGTAGAAAGAGGGACAATCTCCTCCTGTGCCAGTCAGAATTGATTTGAAGGTACAAAACAAGAAAAGAAAAAGAGAGAGTTCATTGTGGAGCCAAGTATGTAATTTAATAAAAGTTATATTAAAATGTTGTTTTAAAATGTTCTACGCAATAAAAGTTGGGAACAGAGAAGAAGGATCAGTAGTTGGAAAACATGGGCTTGGTTACAGAAATGAAGCTGGAGATAGAATGATTGAATTTCGTACAATCAATGACATATTCATTGCAAATACGTTTAATAAGAGACATAAACGCAGGTTATACACATGGATTTCACCTGTTGGTATGGATAGTAATCAGATCGATTACATCTGTGGAAAAAACCGCTGGAGAAGTTCAATATCAGCTGTGAAAACTAGGCCAGGAGCTGATTGTGGAACAGACCACCAACTACTCCTATGCAAGTTCAAGGTGAAACTGAGGAAAATTAAACCAAATCCACAGGAGCCAAAATATGACTTTAATTTCGTACCACCTGAATTTATCTCAGGAACAGGTTTGAGGCCTTGAACACTAATGAGCGAAGACCAGATGAGTTGTGGGAGGATGTCAAATGTATCATCCAGGAGGAGTGCAAACGGTCATTACAAAGACAGAAGAGGAAGAAGAGACCAAAATGGATGTCAGAAGAAATGCTGAAGATTGCACTGGAGCATAGAGAAGCCAAAGCACAAGGAAGAATTCAAGATACTAAAGAGCTGGACAGAAGATTCCGAAAGGCAGCACGGGATGACAAAGCAAAATATTACAATGAAATGTGCGAGGAGCTAAAGTCGGAAAATCAAAAGGGCCAAAGTCGTTCAGCGTTTCTCAAGCTCAAGGAACTGAAGAACAAATTCAAACCTAAAGTTGCTATAATCAAGGATGCTTTAGGCAGAATATTAAGTGATCCAGGAAGTATTAAAAGAAGATGAAAGGGATATACTGAGTCATTGTATCAAAAGGAATTGGCAGATATAGAAGAATTTAATGAAATAACATATGAGCAAGAGCCTGTAGTGATGAAGGAAGAAGTTCAAGCTGCTTTGAAGGAAATAGCAAAAAATAAGGCCCCAGGAATAGATGATATGCCAATTGAAGTATTTCAGCTGACAGATGCTGCCCTGGATGTGCTCACCAAGTTGTGCCAAGAAATCTGGAGAACAACCACTTGGCCAACTGACTGGAAGAGATCTATATTTGTTCCCATTACAAAGAAGGGTGACCCAACTGTGTGGAAAAAACAGAACAATATCATTAATTTCACATGTAAGCGAGATTCTACTGAAGATTATCCAAAAACGACTGGAACGGTACATCAGCAGAGAACTGCCAGAAGTCCAGCCTGGGTTTAGAAGGGTTCATGGTATATTGTTGCTCCAGATGCCTGACTTTGCAGGCATTTAGACTTTACTATCCTTTTATTGTTATTGTCCAACCGGTTTCTTTGTATTAATGAAGCTATTTGAAGATAAGCCACAGGCCAGTCCCTGTCTATTCCCTTTAATATAGTGACAGGGGAAATAAAGATTTTCCATTCTTCCCCTTCTAATGCTAGGTCACATTCAACAAGTTCTTTGTTTACTGTCATACGTAACGGCCTGTCTTTTCCAATGCTAAGAACACATTAATCCGTCTGATAAAGGGCAGTTTTAGGAAGGTGGGCACAGCTCACGGCTCTTTAATCTGTCAAGCTCTATTTTCTTTTAACCTTTGAAATGTTCCAGAATCCCTTTCCCAATCTGTCATAGGTAAGTCTAACATCCCACCCTAGAGTTTACATTAACATTTAATAATATTATTGGCAGAAGGAAAGCCAATTTACCGAGAAGGTGGTCTTCTATGAATTTCTGTGTTATTAGTATCTGCATCATATTAGTTAAATTTATCTTTCCTGTCTTTGCTAATGGATGTTATGTTCCCACAACATAACGGCTCTACGTTTCTAGCCTGTGAGGAAGAGAAAACAATACTTGTTGCTGAGTAAATGAAAAGATTTTGAATTATTTGCCATTTGAAAATAGCTCACAGACTATTTATAAAAGGCCTTTGATAATTAGGTGGAGAGTTTGTCAAGAACGTGGTAAATGTCGTTGTGAAACAAATGTAACCAGCAATACACTTGGAAATCATAATTTTCCATGTGTGTACTCTCCTCAGACCATAAATTGCTTTAGTATATGGATTAAAAGCTTCCTTCTTTGAAGCCTTATGCTATAAAACCAAGGGAAATGTATTTGCTACTAATGTAATTGTTTCAGTGAATTATAAAACATTAAGCCTCTTCTTCCTTACTTCCTGTTAGTGAGAATTTCATCCCCCCCCCCCCCCCAACAGCTCCTGAAACTCTATGTAACAGAAATAAGCCCTCAAGCAGATGGGGGAAATGTTCCTGGGAATGGCAGTATTTTTAAATTGGGCTTGAGGAATGTTGACTAGTACGACTGAGAACATATGTCAGTTTAACAAATACTTAATTTGTTCTTTTTTCCTCTCTACCCATTGTGTTGTTCATCCATATACCGTAAATAGTTTTTTATTAGAAATATGATTTTCATCACAACTTGTAAGTACTTATGGTAAAGAACAGAAACCAAAACATGTTTATAGGCCCAAACATCCAATCTTTAGGAAGTCTATGCCCCCGTCAGATCTCTGGTGGCCTCGTGGGAAAGCACATGATTCGAATGCAAGAGCTGCTCCAAAGGATAAAGGTGAGCAATCAACTCCTGTGTGATTCACTGCTGCAGAAAGAAAACTTGCTGGAGGGTCACCTATCAACTAAACGTCTCTGTCAACCTTGAATGTTGAACCTGTGTCCAATATTGGCCACACGCTCAAACTCTGATGACAGGAAGTGTCGAAGAATATGGCCTCTCCATTCAAGAGCCATCTTCTTCTTCCTCCAAGAAGAAATAAAACATATATCCAGAAGGTATACAGTAATTTGATATAATATTATGGAAAAAATATTGAGAACAGTTTTAAATGGTGTTTGTTAGAATATGGCAGGTTGGATAACAAGAAGTATAAAAATAATCAGAAGAAGGAGGGGCAATCGCCTGTATGAGTCAGATCTGATTTGACGGTTCCCACACACACACACCCCAAACAAAAATAATCAAAAGAAATATGTATTCGGCAATTTGTAGGTATCAGACATTGTGTGGGACTTCTGTCATAATATTCACAACAACCCTGTAAAGTCTGTATTATTCCCATTTAGCCAGATGGAATATAACAACAACAACAAGCAAGATGGGGATGTTGATGCCTAAATGGTTTATATTACTTGTCCAAGGTGCATATCAAGAAACTAAAAATTCTGGATTGAAACTCATTCTTCAACTTTAGGGAGCATTTACTGGTGTTGATATGGTTGAAACATTAGCCGCTGTAAGACTAATTCCATTTACTTATAGGTTAACTTCTATTATGAATTAATTTAGAAAAAGAAATATGAGGTACCTATGCAACTATCCATTCAAATCTACTGAGACGTGTATCAGAGGACCCTTCCAACAATCTAAAATTGAAGAAAAGGTGCAAGACACAGATCAAGTAGAAAAGTAAGAGTGTGAAGACTACAAACATCTCATTCCCAACATACATAGTTAGCAGTTAGTAAGTGAACTATAATTAGATCCAGTGCTACAAAGTCTGAATTTACCACTTGGCAGACTCCACACAGGTTAGATACTCAGAGGTTACACCCAGAAGAAGCATGTTCTGCTTCTAAGGACTGCCTTTGGTTTTCTGTCCAAGATGATTCGCCTTTCCTTCTCTCGGTTACTTGTCATCTTTTACAAGACATATTTCTGCAAATAAGACTGTATTTATAACTTTGCTGTATGCTTGTCAATATAGTTTACATGAGTGGGTTTGATAGGACTAAAAATAGCTTTGCCTCTCAAAGTTGCAAAGTATGTTTAATTTCTAAACTCATGTCCATAAATATGAGCAAGTATCTATAATTTCTATCAAGATAGACATATACATATTTACTCTATTAAAACCAGATGTCTTCAATTTTATAAACAACAAATGCATAAATAGATATCATACTTTCTTTTTAATGTTAAGTCACTTAACGTTTTTTTTTTTTAAAGTTAGGGACCTTTCCAAATTATTGAGGAGTTGTGATGTCAGTTTGAGGACTAAGTCACATTTGATTCAGGCCATACTCTTTCTGATCACATCTGAGAGTTGGACAATGAATAAGGGTAACAGAAAAAGAATTGTTGCCTTTGAGCTGTGGAGTTGGAGAAGAGCACTGAACATCCCATGGATGGCCAAGAGAACAAAAAGATATGTCTTGGAAAGTGTGTGGCCAGAGTGCTTTTTGGAGTCATGAATGATGAGGCTTCACCTCACATACTTTGGTCTATTCCTTAGAGAAGGACATAATGTTGGGAATGGTGGAGGGTCAGTAAAGGAGAGGAAGACCCTCAACTAGGTAGATTGACACAGTGACTGTTCCAATAGGCTCTTGTGTGTCAGGAAGTGTGAGGATAGCTCAGGATAGAACAGGGTTCAAATCTTTTGTTCATAGGGTCTCTATGAGTTGTGCTTGGCTTGATGGCACCTAACAACAACAAAAATCCCACAACTCCTTATGATCAATATACTAAAGTTTCCTGGTGGTGGTGCTTTTTGTTGTTAGGTGCCATCAAGTCAAGTATGACTCATAGGAACCACTGATTGGAACACTGTTATCCCACGTGCTGTCCTCAACAAGCCATGGAACACTCGAGAAGGAGATTAAGGAAATCTCTAAAAACCTTTAAAAGTGTTTCCAGGGAGACCCACACCTTCTCTCACAAGACCCACTCCTGTCATGACACCTGCTTTTGGGGGACCTTACTTTCGCTCTGTTGCACACCATCAAGGCCTGGGTAGCATGGCTGTCCTAGGAGCTCTTCCAACCACTGCTTCCTCTGTATCTACTAAAGGCCACAGCCACACCCAGGCACACTTATATCCTGTCCAGCAGCAGAACCACTGCCTGCCAGGTTAAGGGGCTGCAGTTTTAGACTACAATCTCACCCATGGCACTAGACTGATGCTCCCACCTCCTGGAGACCTGATGGCCCCACTGCCTAGAGTACCAGAAGCACTAATATCACAGGTACATTGGGTGAAACACTTCTGTCTAGGCACATCACATGGGATTTCTTAAGCTCAAGCAGAAAAGACCAAGTGGAGGAATGATTTCAGGAGAGCAAACATCATCTCGCTCCTGGTTCACTGTTCTTCTCAAGAGGGGAGCATCAATATACAGGTCCTTCACAAAGCATTGCCATACTCTGGGTCATTATATAGTTACCGCAGCCTAGTATTCACTAAAAAAAGACTTACATAGCATCAAGAAATCAGCAGTCTTCCTCAGTCATCATGAAAAAACAAAAAGGCAGACCCAATGAATAACTCCAGGAAAAAAATATGTTGGTGTGCAGTTATTTGAACAACTACAGAGGAAGATGCAAATGATGGAAGAAACAATGGAAGGCATTAAGAGAGCAAAGACCCGAGAGACAGCAATCCCAAAAAAACATATTAATGAGGAGCAACTTGAACAGCTACAGAAGAAAATGCAAAAAATGGAAAAAGAATTGATAGTATAGGTGAAGAGGTATAAGAACTGAAAAAAATTATCACAAGACAGGGTACAGCCAACACAGTACTGGAAATAGCAGAAAGCCATGACAACACAATCCAGAATATTAAGACAAAAACGGCAGAAGTGTCCAACATGCTAGTAAGACAAAAAAGTAGAACTGAAGAGATGAAAAAGAGTCAGTTACCTGGAAGACAAGAGCCTCTCTGAAACCATACTAGAAGAAAAACCAGAGATGAGACATATATAAAATGAAGAATGCCTTAGAATCATTTGGGATGAAATAAAAAATGAACAACGTATGTATGACTGGCAGAACATGGGAGTCACAGTGAAGTCATGGAGAAAATTGCGGAAGAAGTACTAGAAGAAAACTTCTCTGTCATTTTGAATTAGAAAACTCTCAAGAAGCACAGCAAATATCAAGTAGACTAGTCTCAAAAAGAAAATAATCCAAACAACAATGAAGTGGGAACCATTGACCTCAAAACCTACTACACAGCAATAGTATCAAAACAGCATGATACTGGTACAATGACAGGCACATAGACCAATGGAACATTATTGAGAACCCAGAAATGGAATTATCTATCTACAGTCAACTGATATTCAACAACAAATAAAACCAATCAAATGAGGAAATGATAAAACTTTTCAACTTAGGGTGCTGAGAAAATTGGACTGCAAATTGAAGAAAGCTTAAACAAGGTCCACATCTCATACTATTAAACAATGATCAACTCAAGATGGTTTAGAGACCTGGAAGTAAAGCCAAAAGCCATAAAGTTCATAAAGACAAACTGGGATCAAGCTTAGAAAACCTGGTCTACAGTATAATGAGACTGCCAAATACAGCAAGAAATGCACAATTTGAAAAGGATAAAATTGATTAATTGGACCTTCTAAAGATTAAATCTCTGTGCTCATCAAAAACTTTTTCCAACAAGGTGAAAAGAAATCTGACTGGGAACAAACATTTGTCAATACCATCTCATACAAGGGTCTCATAACAAAAGTTTACAGAATATCACAGGGCCTCCAAAAGAAAAAGGCTGATAATCCAATTACAAAATTGGCAAGAGATATAGAAAGACTTTTCACAGAGGAGGACATTTGGATGCTCAACAGACACATGAGAAAATACTCAAAATTACTAGCAGTAAGAAAAATGCGAAGCAAAACTATAATGAAACACCATCTTACTCCAGTAACAGTGGCAAAGTTTAGCAGAGCGGCAAGTAATAAATGTTGGAGAGAATGGAGAAGATATGTTGAGATATGACTCTTACACATTGTTGGTGGGATTGTAAAATGGTGCAAATACTCTGGAAGGCAGTTTGGTGTTTCCTCAGAGCTGAACATAGAAATTGCATATTGCCTAGCTATTCCACTGCTTAGAATATACCCTGAGAAAACGAGAACTGAGGCACAAATGGAGACTTGTACACCAATAGTCATAGAAGCATTATTCACCATTGCAAGAGGATGAAAACAACCCAAAAGTCAAATCACAATCAAATAGAATGAGAAATTATGGTATAGTCACACAATGGAATACTATGCAGTACCCAGGAGCAAAGATGTGTGTGTGTGTGTGAACACATTTTCTTAATTGTGATTTTAATGAAAGTTTACAGAAAACTTATATTTCCATTCATTCTGTGTTGCATATTTTCCTCCCTATTCCCTGCAGTTTGCTTTTCTTTTTGAAAAAAATTCCTTCACTGTTGTAAAATTTCCTCCCCTACCTCCCCTACCAAGTCCATTTTGCTATACACCTCTTATTCTGAACTATTGTCATGCAAATAAGCCTAATCTTATATTCCTTTTAAACAATTCTTTCCCTCATTTGTTTCAATTCAGTGTGTATTATTTATCCCTTCTTTTCTTAGATTTCCACCAACTCCCATGTCAGTTCTGTTTTATAACAGTGACATTATGGAGTATTTGTCCTTTTGTGACTGAG
>NW_006399985.1:2004405-2010409 GCF_000299155.1 Elephantulus edwardii | reverse complement strand
TATTTCTATTTCCAAGTTTTTGAGAAAGCGCCATACTGCCTTCCATAGTGGTTGCACCATTTTATATTCCTACCAACACTGAAGAAGGGCTCAAACTTCTCCACAACCTCACCAGCATTTGGTGTTTGCTGCTCTGTTGAAATTTGCTATTGTTACTGGAGTGAGATGTTATCTCATAGTTGTTTTGATTTGCATCTCTCTTAGAGCTAGGGATTTTGAACATTTCTTCATGTGTTTGCCATCCGAATATCTTCTTTGGGGAAGTGTCTGTTTATATCCTGTGTTCATTTTGCTTTTGGGTTGTTTACCTTTATCTTCTTGAAGTATGGGAGTATTCTATAAATTCTAGATATAAGTCCCTTATCAGATATGTCCTTGCTGTTATGTGCCATAAATTCACCTGCAACCTATAACGACCCTATGTAGAGAAGTTCTGAACCTTTTCCTATCCTGAACCAGCCTCACTAAACCCAACACACCAACTCCCATTGCCCCAGTTACTGGATCAATCCATCTCATCTGCAGTCTTCCTCTCCTGCACTGTCCTTTCACCCTTCCAAGCATGATGTCCTTCTCAAAGGTCTGCTCTCTCATGGCCACACTTTAAAATCCTAGCCTCCAAGAGGAAACTTGGTTTCACCCTCTCCTACACAAACAGACCTATGTGTTCTCTTGGCAGTGCATGGTATGTTCACGACTTTTCTCCAGCACCATAATTCGAAGGCATTGGTTCTTCTTCTGTCATCCTTATTCATTGCCTAGCTCTCGGAGTATAAGAAGTAAATGCGAAGACTATGGCCTGGATTAGGCACACCTTAGTCTCTACACTGACATTGTTGCTTTTTTCACTCTGGAGTGATCCCTGACAGCAGATTTTCCCAGTGCTATTCATCTCTTGATTTCCTGACTGCTGGTTTTAAGAGTGTTGATTGTGGAGCTGAGCACGCTGTAACTGTTAACAACTTCAGTCTCTTCTCCATCTATCATAGTGCTGCAAATTGTCCCAGTGCTGAGAATCTTTGTCTTCTTGATGCTGAGCTTCAATCCATATTGAAGACTATGGGCCTTGGCCTTCTGCACCAAGCACTTCAGGTCTTCTTCAGTTTCTTTTTTTTTTCCCCTGTCTTCTTCAGCAAGCAAGGTAGTGTCATCTACATATCATAGGTTGTTGATGAGTCTTCTTCCAATCTTGATTCCACATTCCTCCTTATAACGTTATAAAGCCCTGCTTCCCAAATGATCTGTTCTGCATAGAGATTGAAAAGGCTTGGAGATTGGAAGGAGTTCTAGGTTCAGTCAGTAGATTGGTGCATCTCTGAGAACTTTACCTCTCAAAGAAAAATGCGTCATCAGTTTTCACTTACTGCAGTCTATCGAGAGAACGGTTTTGCCACGAAGTTTGGAGACATTAGCCACGGGAAAGATGGAAAGATCTTCCCACGAATCTGAAAATTTCCGGATTCAAGCACCAAGGTGTTGGTGGAAACTAACAAGTATTTATTTGATGAGACATGTGAAAGTAGAGAAAAATACTTATGCTACTGAATTGCGATGGCTGGATAACTGTGTTATAAATCTGTCAAGAAGGGCAGATGACATTCTAAACCACAGAGATCATGCCTTTGTGCAGAAGTCATGCTCTTGTGGTTCACAGAAAACTTCTGTGTCTTTCTGAGATTTCAAGGGTAGAAATCTATCCTTTGCCGTCCGGCTATTTATAAAGGGAACTAGAGAATCTTGTTATTGTTGTTCTTACAGTTACATTTTTCAGCATAAGACAGCGGTTTTAAAAACCACTTGAGAAATAATAATAATTTTTTTTAAAAAAGCGTAAAAGTAACTCCAATTGCGTAGGCCCAGAGGCCATTGACTTTCCTGCACAGGGCTTTCAAATTGCCACGTTAATTTTACTGATGCTGTTCAGTGATTCGAAAATACTTCCTCCTGCCCATGAAAAAGACTGCAGACTGTAGATCCAGTATGGCCACACAAAACACTGGATACCTCTCCAGATGATAGAGAGTAGACCGGGAAGAAGTTAGCTCTTACCACACAGTGTTTGTTCCTTGTTTCTTCTCTGTGTCTATTCTGCTTGCCTAAGTCTTCCATTCTAATTCCAGTTCCCTTGATTTTGCCTTGGGGAAGCTCCAGAAGGCTGATCCTTAGTGAACTGGGCTTTTACTCCAAGGGTAGTGCCAGCCACTCAAGAGAAAGATGGACAGTCTTCTGATGAGATTCACAAACTGGGAAACCCAGGTGGGGATCAAACCCATTCAATAGCAGTGAGTCCTAGAGCCCTAGTTCTCCTCAGTCCTAGAATTATGATGTTTCTTAACTTCTTCATTTAGACAAAAGGGGGAAATGTATATTTATTAATTTCATGTCTTAACTAGTTTCTAAGTAAGATGAAGTTGTTGACAGTTTCAATCTTTTCTATCATTATGCTGTCAATAGTTTCGCTGGTAAAATCTTTGTTTTCTTGACATCCAGATGCAATACACATTGAAGGCTGTATTCTTTGATCTTCTTCAACTGATGCTTCAAGTCCTCCTCACTTAAATTTAGCAAGCAAGATTGTACCAGCTGCAAAACTCTGGTTATTGATGAGTCTCCCTCAAATGCTGATGCTACATTCCTCTTGATAGAGTCGAGCTTCTTGGATGATTTTCTCAGCAAACAGATTGAATATGTATGGAGAGAGAATACAACTCTATACACTCCCTTCTCAATTTTAAATGATGTGTTATTCCCTTGTTCTGTTCACACAACAGCCTCCTCATCTAGGAACAGGTTTCACATAAGCACAATCAAGTGTTCTGGGATTCCCATTCTTCTCAATGTTAGCCATAACTTGTTATGATTCACACAGTCAAATGCTTTTGCATGGTCAATAAAGCACAAATAGGCATTTTTCTGTTATTCTTTACTTTCAGTCAAGGTCCATCTGTCATCATCAAGGTTATCCTTGGTTTCATGGTCTCTTCAAAATCCTGCTAGAATGTCTGGCACTTCCCTATCTATCCACTGTTGTTGATGGTTGCCTTTGAGTCGAGCACGACTCATAGCAACCCTATGAACAAAAGGCCCGAAGCCCCTCTACAACCATCGACATTTATCAAAGTTCATAGAGTTTCTGGAGGCACTTGTTTAGGAAGTGGATGCCACTTCTGCTTCCAAACCCATCATAGTATATTATTGTTGTTATGTGCCATTGAGCCGCCTATGGTGTGTAGTGACCCTATGCACAGCAGCTCTGAGTCCTTCCCTGTCCTGAGCTAGTCTCACTAACTCCAACACACCAACTCCCATTGCACCAGCTACTGTATCAATCCATTTCATCCAAGGTCTCCCTGCCCCGAGCTTTCCCTCCACTCTTCCAAACATGATGGCCTTCTCCATGGACCAATATCTTCTGGCCACAAGCCCAAAGTAAATGAGGCAGAGCTTCAAAATCTTAGCCTCTAAGGAGAGACTTGGTTTCACTCTCTCCAAGACAGACCTGTTTGTTTTCTTGGAAGTCCTATCTATGTACTAGGCATTCAAAAATGGTCTTCGGTAGTATTTTACTTGCATGTGATATTAGTGTTTTCCCATGCAGTTTACAGCCTCTGAAGACCTTCTGGATGGTCGGCAACAAGTCACCTCAGTGGTAATAAGTAGGTAGTCCCCTTTCTCAAGAAACCCTAGTGTATTGCCTATTGGCTTATAACTGACCAGAGGTTTAAATCTACCGGTTTCTCTGAGGGAAAAAAAAATCTGGGCAATCTCCTTCCATAAAGATTTACAGTTTCAGAACTAAAAGGAAGCTCACGTGGCATCAGAATTCGCTCATCAGCAATGAACCTTTGGGGAACTTTTTTATTAGTGTATATACAATAACACATACACATTGTATTTTGCAAAGGTACATTGTGTTTTATTCATGTGCATTGTGTTTCAGACATTTGTTTCATTTACACTGTTTCAAACAATCATTCATATGCATTGTATTTTATAAGATATATTATTAGTGATGATCTATGACTATTATTAGCCCTTTTTAGTGCCCATTGAGTTTCTCTTACTCCTTCATACCCTCCTCAATCTGCTCGGTAAACTCTGTCATTCTGGTGACTTCTACCCTCCCCCATTTCCTGCCCTTTAGTGACTCTGACGGAAGCGCATGCTCCTGTTGAACGAGGAAAAAGGGGTACAGAGTAAAGGACAAAAATTTGGCAAGTGCCAAAACTTAAAGAACTCCCGCCCAGACTGTGGTTAGATAATAAATCTGGATTATGCCTAGTTTAAGTCAAAAGCTAATGAAATTTTTCTTAAAAATCATACAATGAAACAAACCACTCCGGAAGTTGTTGTTGATATTGTTGTTGATTGCCGTCAAGTTAAGCACGACTCATAGAGACCCAATGAACAAGAGGCCTGAAGCTTTTCTAGAACTATCGTTTCTTAAAGTTCATAGAGTTTCCAAAGGCATGTTGTTTAGGAAGTGGATGCCACTCCTACTTCACTAGTAAAAGCTCGAAATTCATTGCCTTCAAGTCGGTTACTATTCTCAGTGACCTTCCAGTGAGTCTCTGAAATTATACATTGAAATGTGAGGAAAATGCCCCTCTTTCTTCTGTGAATCCCCTGAAGACTCATGACCTTCGGATTAACAGAAAAACTTGCAACTGGGGCTTAAAATAATAATAACACAACAAACTGGAAAGCTGTATAAAATTAACCTTTTAACTGCTCTGTAATTAACACTAGTGCTTTTTTTAAAATAGGTTAAAATAAAAGTGTCCTTTCAACAAGATGAGTTGATATAGTGACTGTAATAATGTGCTTAAGTGTACCAGAGCTGGTGTGGATCACATAGGAGAGGATGAGGTTAAGGTCTGTGGCCCATCTCTGACTCAACGGCACCAAGCAACACCCATATGTCCTAGAAATTATGCTATGAGCTACAATCCAGAGTCAGATGCAGAACGGGATCTTCAGATGTAGGTCCAAGTGGATTCTATATTCTCTTTACATTGAGCTAGCGCTCTGGACAAAATGTTTTGGCACCTGTCGTAAATAACAGTGTCCTTTGAGTCTTGAGGTGTGTGACCTACTTATCAGACAGCAGCCCATTATCACTCTTCGCCTAGGGGGACATTTGAGCAGCAGCATCTCATCAAACTGGGTGGTGGCTGCTCCACCATGCAAGCAGTACGTGAAATTCACTCTTTTCAGTAACACACTTCTGATTTTGAACCAAAGACAGCTTTTTCAGTGAGTAGGAAGGAAAATGTAAACTGAATTACTGCTGGGTTTGCTCTGAGACTCAGACATTCCTGGTTTTCCCATCACATGATATTATAAGTAAAAATTCTATTTCTTTCCTTGTTGTTATGTGACTCACAACGAACTGCTACCCATAGTGACACTTCGAGCAGCAGATCTCAACCTGGCCCTGTCCTTCCTATACCATCTTAACACTCAAGTCTGTGGTTGCAGTCACTATATCAATCTATTTCACTGATAATCTTCCTCTCTTTTTTGACGCTTTCTCTCTCCTAGTGTTTGATATAACTAATAAAATAGTATCATTAATATCATACACAAGCAAAATGCTGCTGAAGATCATTTAAAAATGGCTAAAATAGTACATAGAAAACTGACAGAAATCGAAACTGAATTTAGAAGAGGTCATGATACTAGAGATATCATTGCTGTTATCAGATAGATTTTGGCTAAAAGCAAAGAATACTGCTTACTGAGCACTGCAACAATGAGTGATTTTTTTAAAAAGAAGATAACTATACAACAATTAAAAAATGCTTGTTTGTCAACAAAGTCACAATAAACACGGATGTGCATATATCCTCCTGGTTGACAGTTATGGTTTCTTTAGGGTATACTCCCAGTAGAGGAGTTGGAAACACCTAAGTATCCATCAACAAATGAATGGATAGAGAAGCTCTGCTATATCCAGACAATGGAATACTATGTTGTTGTTTGTTGTTATGTGCCGTCGAGT
>NW_006399985.1:1998879-2000320 GCF_000299155.1 Elephantulus edwardii | reverse complement strand
CTTCCTGTCCTATGCTGTCCCTCCACCCTTCCAAGCATGATGTCCTTCTTCAAGGACTGGTCCCTCCTGACTTCATACCTAAAGTATGTGAGATGAAGCTTCAATTCCTTGCCTCCAGGGAGCAGCTTGATTTCACTCTGTCCGAGGCAGACCTGTTTGTTCTCTTGGCAGTCCATGGAACGTTCAGTACTCTTCTCCAGGACTACAACTCGAAGGCAGCGATTCTTCTTCTTCTGTTATCCTTAGTCATTGTCCAGCTCTCTGATGGATAGTAAGTCACTGTGACGACCATAACCTGAATCAGGTGCACAGAATCTGCAGCAACGATATTACTGTGCTGGCCGATTAGAGGTGCATGATCATAAAGGGGATGGTCGACTTCACCCGAGGGAAAGGACCATTCAAAAATACCTCTGATATGATCAGTGCCACCAAGAAAATGGCAGAGCTGGGCTCCAGGATGGATAAGCTCTGCCAGACCATCATGGACCATTGTCCAACTCAGCCTGTAAGCAAGACCTGTTGGCCTCCTTGCCCTCTACTACCACCAGTTCAACATATGCAGCAAGGTCAAGGCCGAGGCGCAGAACCTCAGCAGGGAGCTCGTGGTCTCAGGGGTTAACATAGCCATGTCGCTGATCCAAGTAGCCAAGAACCTGATGAACGCTATGGTGCATATTGTGAAGGCATCCTACGTGACCTCCACCGAGTATCAGAAGTCTCAGGGCATGGCGTCCCTCGACCTCCCGGTCGTGTCTTAGAAGATGAAAGCCCCTGTGAAGAAGCCCTTGGTTAAGAGACAGAAATAAGATGAGACACAGACTAAGATCAATCGGGTGTTACAGAAGAAGCACGTGGACCTCATGCAGCCCCTCAGTGAGTTCAAAGCAATGGACATCACCTAAGTCTCTGTGGTCAGGGGTCGGTCCTCGAGGCTTAAAGATAAGTCACTGTCCCTCACACAGATGTACTTGCTAAATAGAAAACTGATGATAGAATCCACAGGGAAGAAAATAGGCAGGTCTTGAAGGCCACATAGTGAATTTTGCAAGGATGTAATATTTAAGTGTGTCACAAATGCTTTTAGGATTCAGGAGCATAGCTCTAGCTATATTTTTTTATAAACGTAAATAAGAAGAATTCCATAACCAAAAGATTTCCACATTCACCTGATAGTGAGCCTCGTGGCCACACTCTGGGCTGGCAGGAATGAGGTCTGACTCACCTGTCCCTGGCACCTGCCTGGGGCTAAATGACCAAAAATGGCCCATGGTTAGCAGCTTGGCATCTTAGGAAGCAATCTGAGAAGCAATGTCCCAGAAGCATCTAGATCTTAAGCAGGACAAACCATGTTGTTGTTGTTGTTATGTGCCGTCGAGTCGCTTGCGACTCATAGCGACCCTATGTACAACAGCCCTAAACTCTGCTCTGGCCTGTGCCA
>NW_006399985.1:1996174-1998099 GCF_000299155.1 Elephantulus edwardii | reverse complement strand
GGGCTACTCCTTGGAGGCAAGGATTCTGGGGCTTCATCTGACATATCAATGATCAAAGACCAGAAGAGTTATGGAATGAAATCAAGAATATCAGTTATTAAGAGTGTCAAAGTGTAATTACAGAGGAGAAATAAAAAAGCAAAACAGGTGTCAGAAGAGGGTCTGAAGATTGCAGTAGTGTATCAAGAAGTCAAAACAAAGGCAAGAGATGCTGACATACGAGCTAAACCAACATTTTTGAAGACAAAGTGTCATAATGGAATGTGGAATTGGATGGATGGACAATAAAAAGAGAAGAACTTTCTTGGTATTTCTCAGAGTGAAAGAAATAAAAAGTAATTTCAAGCCTTGAGTTGCAATACTTAAAGATGATATGGATAAAATATTTTTTAGTTTTTTTAGATTTTGTACTGATTTATTTCCAAGGTTAGAATACATTGTTTTTCACACAAGATCCTCCCCATTTCCTTCACCCCTCCACCCATCAAATTCTTCAACCCTAACATTCCATGGACAGCCAAGAAAATGAATAGATATGCTTTGGAGACGGTGGAGTCAGAGCGCTCTTTGGAAGCAAGAATGATGAGGCTTCACCTACCATACTTTGGACATATTGCTAGGAGGTGCTATTCCTTGGAGAGTGACATGATGTTTTGAAGGGTGGAGGGTCAGAGAAGGAGCGGAAGACCCTCAACCAGGTGGAATGACAGGGTGACTGCTACAATGGGCTCTTGAGTGTCAGGAAGTGTGAGGTTGGGGCAGGACAGGACTGATTTCAGGTCTTTTGTTCATAAGGTCACTATGAGTCATACTCAACCCGATGGCACCTAATACATCACCACCACCAACATGATTCACATACACACGCATACACACCCCTGCACTCATCCTCATCCCTCTGCTTCCACCTCCCCCCACCGTGGATCCTCATACTCCTTCTGCAATAACAATTTTATGCAGTATTTGTCCTTGTGGCACTGAGTTGGTTCACTCAGCATAATACCCTCCAGTCCCTCCCAAGTTAGGTAGTAATTTACAAAATCATTGCTTCTGTGTGCTGTGGAGGATTCCGCTGCATGAATATACCGTGACTTTTCAACTCATTCCATTGTGGTTGGGCATTTGGGCTATTTCCATGTTCTTGTGATGGTGAATAACACTTTTATGAATATTGGTGTGCAAGTCTCCATTTGAGCCTCAGTTCTCATTTTCTTGGGTTACATTTCAAGCAATGGATTAGCTGGGTTATATGGAATTTCTATATTCAGCTTTTTGAGGTAGCATCAAACGGCATTCCAGAGTGATGGTACCATTTTACAATCTCACCAACAATGTGGAAGATTTCATATTTCACCACGTCTTCTCCAACATTTATTACTTGCTGTCCTGTCAAGCTTTGCCACTGTTACCAGAATGAGATGGTATTTCATTGTGGTTTTGATCTGCATCTCTCTCATTGCCCGTGATTCTGAGCATTTCTTTATTTGTCTGTTGGCTATTTGAGTATCTTCCTCTTTGAAAATTCTTTCCATATCTTTTGCCATTTTGTAATTGGGTTATCAGTCTTTTTCTTGTGAAGGCCCAGGAGTATTCTATAAACTTTCTTTATGATACTCTTGTCTGAAACAGTATTGCCAAATGTTTGTTTCCAGTCAGTAGATTTTATTTTCACCCTGTTGGAAAATGTTGTTGGTGCACACAGAGATTTAATTTTTAGAAGGTCCCATTAATCAATTTTATCCTCTTCACATTGTGAAATTCTGGCTGTATTTGGCAGTCTTGGAGAGGATTAAACCAGGCTGCTCCTTGGAGGCAAGGATTCTGGGGTTTCGTCTGACATACTTTGGACATGTTGCCAGGAGGGACGGGTCCTTGAAGAGGGACATCATGCTTGGGAGGGTGGAGGGACAGCGCAGGAGGGGAAG
>NW_006399985.1:1995105-1995878 GCF_000299155.1 Elephantulus edwardii | reverse complement strand
TTTTGCCAGCGCCATTTGTTGAAGAGGTTGTCATTTCCCCATTTGACAGCTTTGATTTCTTTGTGGAATATCAGTTGACCATAGATACCTGGGTCTATTTCTGGGTCCTCAATTTGGTTCCGTTGTTTTATCTGCCTGTCATTGCAACAGTACCATGCTGTTTGGGTTACTACTGGTGTGTAGTAGGTTTTAAGGTCAGGATGTGTAGTAGGTTTTAAGGTCAGGATGCCTCCCACTTCATTTTTGTTTTTTCAGAAGTATTTTGCGTATTCAATATCTCTTGTCTCTCCAAATAACCTTGATAGTTTCCCTTTTGATCTCCTTAAAAAAATGAATTTGATGTCTAGATTGGGATTGTGTTGGACACGTAGATTGCTTTTGATAGGATTGTCGTTTTCACAATATTGAGTCTTTCTGTCCATGAACAAGACATATTTTTCCATTTCTTTTGGTCTTTTATTGTGTCTTACAAAAATGTTCTGTAGGCTTTTGTATCTTTAGTTAGGTTCACTCCCTAATATCTCAATCTGTGATTGGCTATTGTAAATGATATTGCTTTGTTTATTTCCTTCTCTGAGTTCTCTTTGTTAGTATAGAGGAATCCTACTGATTTTTAGATATTGATCTTATAGCATGTCACTGTACTAAATTGGTCTATTAGCTCTAACAGTTTTTGTTGAGTCCTTGAGTTTTCTGTGTACACTATCATATCATCTGCATATAGAGACAGTTTAACCATCTCTTTGCTGATCTGAATGCCTTTTATTTCCTCT
>NW_006399985.1:1991340-1993965 GCF_000299155.1 Elephantulus edwardii | reverse complement strand
AGATAGATAGATAGATAGATAGATAGATAGATAGAGATAGAGACATACACAGAATTAGAAAAATAAGTGATAGGATAGATAGATAGATAGATAGATAGATAGATAGATAGATAGATAGATAGATAATAGATCAATAGATAGAGACATACACAGAATTAGAAAGATAAGTGATAGGAAAGATAGATAAGTAGGTAGATAGATAGATAGATAGATGATAGATGATAGATAATAGATAGAGACATACACAGAATTAGAAAGATAAGTGATAGGATAGATCGATAGATGTATGTTAGGAAGACATAGAGATAGCTGTCTTTGTTGTTAGATGCTTTCATGTCTAGTATGACTCATAGCAACTCTATGAATGACAGAATGTCCTGCTTTGTGCCATCCTCACCCTTTCTGACAGACTCGGGCCCATTGCTGCAGTCACTGCACCAGTTTACTGGCTAAGGGTCTTCCCCTTTGCGTCATCCCTCCACCCTTCCAAGCCTGATGTCTTACTCCAAGGAATAACCTCTCCTAGCAACCTGTCCAAAGTATGGGAGACAAACCTTTATCAATTTTGCCTCAAAGGAGCACTCTGGCTGCACTTTTCCTAAGATATATCTGTCTGTTCTTTTGTCAGTCTAGGGGATATTCAGCACTCTATTCCAAAGTCATAGCTCACAGACTTCAACTCTTCTCCTGGCACCCTTATTCATTGTCCCATTTTCAAGTGACAGAAGTGACTTGAAGCAAGTCACTGTAAAGAGTGACTTAAGAGTTACTTAATAGCAAGGGACTGAAAAGACCATGGCATGAATTAGATGCACCTTAGTCTTCAAACTGGCATCTTTGCTCCTCAGTAATTTGGAGAGGTCCGTGACAGCGGTCTTGCTCAATATAATACTCCTTATCTCCTGACTGCTGGTATCAAGGGTGTTGATTGTGGATTCAAGCGAGAAAAAAGTGTTTTACAATTTCAATCTTTTCTCCATCTGTCTTGGTAGAGATGGTATTTGTTCAGTTGTAAAGATTTTTTTTTTTTACTAACAGTTGTAAAGATTTTTATTTACTTGACATTGAGGTGAAATTCATATGGAAGGATGTAGTCCTTGATCTTCTGCAGCAAGTACTTCAAGTCATCCTTCCTTTCAGCAAGCAAGGTTATGTCCTATGCATAACCAAGGTTGTTGATGATCTTCCTCTAATCCTGATGCCATATTTTTCTTCAGAGTTCAGCTCCTTGAGTGACTTGTTGATATTTGATAGATATATAGATACAGAAAGATGACAGTTAGATAGATAATTATCTAAGATTGATGATGTTGTTGTTATGTGCCATTGAGTCATTTGCGACTCCTAGTGACCGTATGTACAAGAGCCCTAAATGTTGTTCTATCTTGTGCCAACCTCACAGTCTCAAACACATTCATTCCCCAAATCAATCCATCTCATCGAGCGTCTTCCTCTTCTGCACTGTCCCTCCACTCTCCCAAAGATGATGTCCCTCTCCAAGGACCAGTCCCTCCTTGCAACATGCCCAAAGTATGTCAGACAAAGGTTCAGAATCCTTGACTCCAGGGAACATTCTGGCATTACCCTATCCAGGACAAACCTGTTTGTTCTCCTGGCAGTCCATGGTATAGTCAACACTCTTCTCCAGCTCCACAACTCAAAGGCGTCAATCCTCTTTCTATCAGCCCTATTCACTGTCCAACTCTCCAATGCACAGCTCATAATTGCAAAGATGATAGCCTGGATCAGGCGCACCTTAGTCTCCAGCCAGATGTCCTTGCTCTTTAGCACTCTTAAGAGGTCCCGCACAGCTGACTTTCCCAATGCAATTCATCTCCTGATTTCGGGGCTGCTGTTACCAAGAGTGTTGACTGTGGAGCCAAGTAAATGAAAACTGTCAACTATCTCAATCTCTTCACCATCCATACTGATGCTGCCAGTTGACCAAGTGGTGAGAATCTGTTTTCTTGATATTGAGCTTCAATCCATATTGAAGACTGCAGTCCTTGACCTTCTGCAGCAAGCGCTTCAGGTCCTCCTCAGTTTCAGTGAGCAGGGTTGTGACATTTGCATAACGCAGGTTGTTGATGATTCTTCCATCAGTCCTGATGCCACATTCCTCCTCGTACAGCCCAGCATCTTGGATGATCTGTTCTGCATACAGATTGAGAAGGTTTGGAGACAAAATACATCACCTTTCTTGATTTTGAACCATCCAGTGACTCCCTGCTCTGTTCTGATGACTGCCTCTTTGTCCAAGTACAGATTCCACATTAGCACAATCAAATGTTCTGGGAATCCCATTCTTCTCAGAGTCAGCCATAGCTTGTTGTGATCCACACAGTCAAAAGCCTTTGCATAGTCGATGAAGCACAGATAGACATTCTTCTGGTATTCTCTGCTTTCTGCCGAGATCCATCTGACATTCGTTATAATATCCCTAGTACCATGACCATCCAAGATGCATTGATAATAATGAGTGACTGGAATGCAAAAGTCGGGAACAAAGAGGAAGATTCAGTAGTCGGAAAACATGGACTCGGTGACAGAAATGGAGCTGGAGAGAGAATGATCGAATTTTGCACAATCAATGACTTATTCATAGCAAATACATTTTTAAGAGGC
>NW_006399985.1:1969013-1990225 GCF_000299155.1 Elephantulus edwardii | reverse complement strand
TGGATCTTGGCTGAAAGCAGGGAATACCAGAGGAATGTCTATCTGTGTTTCATTGACTATGCAAAGGCATTTGACTGTGTAGATCATAACAAACCTACTCCTGGTTTTGAAATTCTAGTGGGACAGAGTTAAGGTCAAATGTTGGTTCCCATGGATTTGACTTAATTTTCCTCAACTTGAGCTTGAATTTGCATATGAGTAGTTGGTGGTCTGTCCCACAATCAGCACCTGGACTGGTTTTCTATCAAAGATAGATAATTATTAAATAAAACTGTACCTTCTGCATTTCTGGTACTCCTTGCTTTCAGCCAAGATCCATCTAACATTAGCTACAATATCCCTAGTACCACAGCCCGGTCTAAACCCAGCCTGCACTTCTGGCAGTTCTTTGTTGATGTGCTGTTCCAGTAATTTTTAAATAATATTTAGCAAAATCTTGCTTGCATGTGATATTAATGATATTGTTCGATGATTTCCACAGTCTTTTGGGTCACCCTTCTTTGGGATGGGAACAAATATAGATTTCTTCCAGTCAGTTGACCAAGTGGTTGTTCTCCAGATTTCTTGGCACAACTTAGTGAGCATATCTAGGACAGCATCTTTGGAGAGCTGGGCAATGACTAGGGAGGACAGAAGGAGAATTGATGCCTTGAGCTGTGGTGCTGGAGAAGAGTATTGAATATACCATGGACTGCTAGGAAAACAAACAGGTTTATCCTGGAGAAGGTGAAGTCCAGCTCCTCCTTGGAGGCAAGAATTGTGAAGCTTTGGCTGACAAACTTTGAACATGCTGTAAGGAGGGACCAGTCCTTGGAGAGGGACGTCATGCTTGAGAAGGTAGAGAGATAGTGCAGAAGAGGAAGACCCTTGATGAAATGGATTGATTTAGTGACTGGGATACTGGGGGTAGGTGTGTTAGAGACGGTGAGATTGGCACAGGACAGAGCAGAGTTTAGGGCTGTTGTACATAGGTCACTATGAGTCGCAGGCAACTTGACGGCACATAACAACAACAACAACAACAACAACAACAACAACAACTCTCTGCATTTCTGTGTCTAAATAAAGAAGCAAATGCAATGAAAACTGTGAGAGGTAGAACTCACTGAGCCTCTCTCATTCTTCCAAGACTCAGTTTTGTCTTTCACCTTTCACAGGGCACCGTCCCACTTCTCTGTCACTCTCTGTTTTCCAGGGAACAGCTGACTCTTTCTTCCCTGATCATTTTCTGCCTTCTACAAGTTCTAGCTTTAACATCTTTTACTGTAACAATATTTTCTTACTTCAATTTCAATATGTGATATTAACATTTTTCTTAAAGATGATGTATATGTAAGTTACTTTTTTTTCTCAAAATGCTTCTGTGTTCATTATTTTCTCCACAAGCTCTGTTCACTAATTAGCCCTAAAAGAGTCCATTAAGCTACAAAAACAACAAGACTCAGTGATACTAATCTATCTATTTCAACAGTATGTCTAAGTCAATTTATAACTCTCTTTTAACAATTAAACACATGAAGCTAATATGCCGCATACCTGTTCTTTCTAACCTCCAGAAAGCACACAGCACACTACCAGACATATAGTAGATGTTTAAAAATAACTTTCTAAATTAAACTATTACCCATACCGCCGTAAGTTGCAGCCCTAAGGGAAGCGAGGTGTGAAAGCACACTTTGAAATGACCGGGCTCAGCTGGACAGATGAAAGGCTGGGACACAGCATCTCAGAGGCTTGATCCATCTGCCAGCAGTCACTCCTGTGAAGAGGCTTCTGTTTCTTGTCAGCCAACAATAGGAAGTGTGGCAGGATTTAGTAGCTGCTAAAGTACCAAAGGAAACACAGAGCACACACCATTCCTGTCAAGGCAGCAAGGAGACCCTTCCCTGCCTGCCCGTCCGGTACGCATGTCCATTCTCCATGATCAAGGAGTGACACAGTGACACAGTGACGCACTGATGCGCTTGAGCAATATCGAGATGGTGATGGCATGCAGGCCAGGGCAAGGTTGTGTAAGGTAAGGGACCTGCTGTGTCTGACTTGACAACACCTATAGCGGTTATGCTCAGATACCTCACTACTAAGTCAGAGGAGAAAATACACCTACTCAGTCAGGAGCTGCACAAACTCAATGATAAGATAAATCACTTATATCTGATTCACAAAAGCCAACAACAGATTGAGAAAATGGACTTACTTGCTTTATTCAAATCTCAAGCACTTCAACATCTCAGGTGCTTCAATATCCAGACAAAGTGGGCTTAAATGATACTATTTCAACTTTGAACTTCACACTGTACAGACCCATTGTCAACTAGAAAGACAGAATGTCATCCTTTAGTTAACCTCAGGTCAATTGAGACACAGCTTGTCATTGCTTTTAGGATTTGGAGTTTGACAAAACGTAAACTCAATAACTATATAATTTGAATCTATGAGACATACAGTGCTTCTTTAAAATGAAACAAAATAAACAAAACAAAACAACCAAACAAAATAAACAAAACAAAACAAGCAAACAAAATAAAACAACCTTTCACAAATGAGGTCACCTGGTAGCTAACTAACTAATTGATTAAAAAAACCAAAACTCATACATAAATATTGTGCTCCTTAAAAAGAAAAAAATCCCCCCAACATGATACGTGTTCCACAATGACAGTAAAATAGGGAGATTGTCAGGAGGTAGAGAAGCTAAATTAACGGGAATAGAACAACCAGATGAGAAAGAAAGAGAATGTTCCTGAGCCGTGAGAGAAGTTTTTCTGTGGGGACTTTCTTTTTTTTTTTTTTATGCGTGTACCATCAAATTGGATCTGACTGGTACAGGAGGCGACTGTTCCTCCTTCTTCAGCAGAGCATCTGGTGGATTTGAACCGTGCACTTCTGGGATAAGGGGGACTTTCAACCAAAGCAAGATGAAATGTTATTAGGGGGGAAAAGTGAAGCAACTTTGAGACCAGCTCCTTTGTTAAACATTTAACATGCCCTGTTCTCATTTGGGGGGTGGGGGTTTGTGCTGGCAGAGAGTACCATACTCTAATGTGGAACCACCAGGGGAAATCTAAATGAAGTCCTGTTTCCCCAAACAGAATCCGAGCTTGAGAGCACTCAGATTAGTGAGGGCTACTCCCTCCTGCAGACCGCTGCATCGAGCCAGGTGAGTTACAGGCTCTGGAAAGTTATTCAGTGAGTTTTCGAAGTACCCCATTCTTCAAATTCCAAATTTGAAATTCCAAATCCCATACCTTCCTTTTCCTGCTGAGGAAAGAACTCACAAGATAATAGAAATAAGATATAAAAGTTTGTTCTTGCTTTTTACACCTAGTTCATTTGTAAAATTTCTAAAAATCAATGTTTTCAATTTAGAAGGTGAGATAACAAAACAGAACACCAAAAATGTAGGAGAAAACAGGTAAATCAGGACGCGAACAGTTCTTGAACTGAAATACCGACCTTAGCTTCCCTGTGTCTTTATTGAAAATTGCCGCAGGGGGAGCAAATCACCAAGAGAATTCAATGCAAATGAAGCTAAGCTCTTTCTATTGGAAACCTTATGCTTGGTTCAGGAGGGAGGGGTTAGTGAATACAATACAAGAATGCTGTGCTTAAGGTTTGCCTTAGTGTCTACCCCAGTAAACATGTAATGACTGCCCTCCTTCAGGTGAATTCCAGCTTGTATCCGCCTCCCTCATAACCTGAAGCAGCATTTGGTTTATTCCAAATATTTACTACGAAATGTGGCTTCCCATAGGGATGAGGTACAAAGACATTTCCTTTAAGAGACAGTGTGTTCACTCAGCTGTTAGGCACTTGCTGAAAAGGATGGATTTGTGTCTCATGAAGAATAAGCAGAAGTTATGATGATCTGTGTCTTTGGGTAAGGTGACCTGGCGTTTGGGTAACCTAAAGTCACCTGAGTAGAAACAAACCAAGAAACCAGGTGTCATCAGCTGAGGTTAGATGGCAGTCTTTCTGTCCTCTGATTTGTGGTTGTTAGGTGCTATGGAGTTGAGTACTTGGGGAAGCACCTGCTGCAGAAGATCAATAACAGAGCCTTCAGTACTAACTGCATCTCATCCTCCAGCAGAGGTAATTATGAGGAGACTCTGGCAAGCTCCAGTTCCCTGATTTCTTTTCTTTTACCCTCACATTATTGTTCTGATTTGGGCTCAAAGAGTTCTTGTCTATAATCCTAATGTTCTGTGCTTTCCTGGCACATTTCTATTTATTTGCTCACCAAATATTACAACAATAGAGTTGTCATCTATTTAATGACACTCTAGAGCAGGAGTGGCCTCCACTTCCTAAATAACATGCCTCTGGAAACTCTATGAACTTTGATAAATGTCGACAGTTGTAGAGGGGCTTTAGGCCTTTTGTTCATAGGGTCACTATGAGTCATGCTCGACTTGAAGGCAATTAACAAGAACTGCAACAGATCAATGAAGCACTGCATGGTTCAGAATCAGGAACGAAGTGCACCAGGCATGCATCCTGTTTCCACATATTTTCAATCTCTATGCAGGCAAGGATTCTGGGGCTTCGTCTGACATACTTTGGACATGTTGCAAGAAGAGATAGGTCTTTGGAGAGGGACATCATGCTGGGTAGAGTAGAAGGACAGCGCAGGAGGGGAAGACCCTTTATGAGGTGGATTGATCCAGCGACTGGGGTAATCCGGATGGGTGTGTCAGAGGAGATGCAATTGGCACAGAATAGAGCAGGGTTTAGGGCTGTTGTACATAGGGTCTCTATGAGTCGCAAACGACTTGATGGCACATAACAACAACAACATGCAGAACAGATCAGAGGCTGGACTTTATGAGGAAGAATGTGACATTAGCCTTGTTGACTCATCAACAACTTGTACTATGCAGACAACACAACCTTGCTTGCTGAAGCTGAGGAGAACCCGAAATGTTTGCTGGAGAAGGTCAAAGACTGTAGTCATCAATATAGACTGAAGCTCAACATCGACAAGACAAAGATTCTCACTGTTGGACCAACTGGCAGCACCACGGTAGATGGAGAAAAGATTGAAGTTATTAACATTTTCAGATTGCTTGGCTCCCACTCAATACTCTTGGTTCCAAAAGTCAGGAAATCAAGAGATGAATTACAGTAGGGAAATCTACTGTCAGAGAACTCTCCAAAAAGCTAAAGAGCAATGATTTCAGTCTGAAGAGTAAGGTGCACCTGACTCAGTGCATGGTCTTTGCAGTTAATTGCTCTGCATCAGAAAGCTGAACTAATGCCGGCAGAAGAATCAATTCCTTTGAGTTGTGGTGCTAGAGAAGAGTATTGACTGACACCATTTCTTGCCAGTACTCTGGAGAGTAAATCTTCTCATTCGAAATGGAGTTAGAATTCAACAGGGACTATAAAAATATTTCTAAATTTCACAATATAAAATGGATTGCAAATTTGAGTACTTTTTTTAAGGGACTCTGGTGTCATAATGTGCTGAGAACTAAAAGGTGAGAGGTTCAAATCTGCCAGCTCTCCGGGGAGAAAGGTGAGCAGGCTGCTCCCATTCAGAATGACCGCCTTGGGTACCACAGAGAGTCACCTTGACCAGCCAGCCAGAATCCCCATACAGTGTGAATCCCAAGGAGTAATCACATCTGCTGGACTCGGTGTGCAGAGGCCACCACATCGCTTCAGGGGGCAGCAGAGTGAAAGAGAGAGCAGCTTAGGACTCAAAGCCAGTGTTTTCATTTAACACCTGAAACTCTGTGTGGCCTTACATACTTGGTGTTTAACCTTCTTGTCCATTACTCTCTTTACGGAACAGTAGTTCCTACCTCTGAGACTACTGTAACTTCACCTTGTAATAAAGCCAAACTCACTGTCATAGAGAGAGTTAATTCAGAGTGGCCCTCAGTTGGTCTCTGATACCACAGATCTTTACTGGAGGAGATACCCATTTCTCTTGCCCACCTTTCAGTCAACAGTACAACGTGCTATGCACTATGACACCAGGTTTCCTCAGTACTATATTAAGAATGAAATAAGTTAAATTGTATAAAACTGAAGGCTGATATGTAATATTTCTGTGACTTAAGTTATTAAAGCTGGTTTTGGCTGGCTCCTCCCAGGCTCTTGGGAAGCTCTCCTTGCCAGAAGGAAGGAGCATGGTGGTGGGAGTGCAGGAATCATGGCAAGCTTTTGGAGTCGACTGCTTTTCCTGGAATGTGTTTGACATGCAGGTTTGCTCTGTCCCTGGAGTGAGGCTAGCCAGCCTGGGCCTAGGGTTTGAACCAGGAGGTGGCCTTAAGCCTCCTGTCAAACATTCTTCTAGGTGGTATAGCACTGGTCTGTGTGTTGCTGTACAGAGGTAACTCGTGGTTGCTGTGATGCTGAAGCCTGTGACAGTGATGTGTCAATCGTGGTAATGGGCACCCATGGTGGACAGTGTTGGCTGGAGCTTCCCAACTAAATCAAGCCTGGAAGCAGGAGCGGCATCCACTTCCGAAATGGCTTACCTCCGGAAACTCTATGTACGAACAGTGCTCAGGCTGTTCGTTCATAGGGTCGCTATGAGTCGTCTACGACTCGATGGCATTAAACAACAACAACAACAAGTTATTAAAATCATGGTGCTGTTATTTTCAGGTATCACTGAGATAAGAATAACCCACTGTGTCCCAGTGAACCACAGACCTGAAGCCTGCCCCGTGCCATCGTCACCAGCTCTGATACGCTGGAGTCCATTGCTGCAGTCACTGTGTCAGTCCATCTGAGAATCTTCCTCTCCTTCACTGTCCCTTCCCCTTTCCAAGTACTATGTCCCTTTCTAAGGAATAGCCTCTCCTAGCAACATGATAAAGTTTATGAGACAAAGCTTCACCATATTTACCTCCAAGGAGCACTTAGGCTACACTTTCTCAAAAACGTATTTGTTTGTTCTGTTGGCTGTCCATAGGATATTCAGTACTCTTGTCCAACATCATAATTCAAAGGCATCGATTATTCCTTGGTCATCCTTATTCATTGTCCAACTCTCAGACACATAGTGATTAACAAGACCATGGCCTAAATCAGGCACACCTTAGTCTTCAAAATGACTTCGTTGCTCTTCAGTAATTTGGAGAAGTCCCTGACAATACACTTCCCCACTGCACTGTGTCTTTTGATCTTCTGACTACTGATACCAAGTATTGATTGTGGATTCAAACAGAAAGAATCACGGACAGTTTCTATGTTTTCTCCAACTATCATGACGTTGCTCATGGGTCCAGTGGTGAGGATTCTCGTTTTCTTGATGCTGAAATGTAATCTATATGAAAGGGCGTATTCTTTGATCTTCTGCACCAATTATTTCCTGTCCTTCTCAGTTTCAACGAGTAAGGTTGTAATATTAGCATAATGCAGGTCGTTGATGAGTCTTCTTCCAATAGAGTTCAGTTATTCAAATGATTTGCTCATTATACAGATTGAATAGTTCTGGAGAAAGGATGCAACCCTGTTGCACACCTTTCCTGATTTTAAACCATGAGTGTTCCCTTGTTCTATTCGGACAACAGCTTCTTTGTGTAGGTATAGGTTTCCAGGAGCAAAATTAAGTATTCTGAGATTCCCCTTCTTCTCAATGTTAGTCATTATTTGCTATTATCCACACAGTCAAATATCTTTGCACAGTTAAAACACAAATAGACATTGTTCTGGTATTCTCTGCTTTTAGCCAGGATCCATCTGACATCAGCAATGATATCCCTGGTCCAGGGCCTCTTCTAAACCTTGCTTGAACTTCTGGCTGTTCTCTGCCAATGTACTTTTCTAGCCTTTTTTGGATATCCTTCAGCCATATTTTCCTTGCATGTGATATTAATGATAGTTTGATAATTTCCACACTCTGTTGGATCACCCTTTTTGGAAATGGGAACAAATGTGGATCTCTTCCAGTCAGTCTTCCAAACAGCTGTTCTCCAAATTTCCTGACATGATTGGTGAGCCCATCGGGGGCTGCACAAGTTAGTTAAATGATGTCAATTGGTATCCTATTGATTCCTAGGGCCTTATTTTTTTTTTTCTAGTACCTTCCAAGGAGCTTGGACTTTTTCTTTCATTGCCATTGGCTCCTGTTCGTGTGTAATTCCTGACTATTTCAATGTCAGCCAGTTATTTTTGGTATGGTTCTTCTGTGTATTCTTTCCTTTTTTTTTTTTTTTCCATCAGATTTATTTTATTTCCTCCATTTATTTAGAACATTCTTTGCAGTTATAATTTCTATGTTTATGTCTCAGGCCCAAATCCATACTCCCTACCCTACCTCCAAGAAATAGTAATACCAATATTTGAACCCAGGACTTATCTCCACAAGGTCCCACACCATCAGATCCTCTTGTTCCCGCTTCTGGTCCTGTCCCTGCTGGGCCACGCTCTCTCTCTCTCATTAGACGAGTCTTAGAAATGTTCCTGGACTCCTATACCAGGCTCCATCTCCAATGTGCCCAGAGAGGAGGTGGGATGCATGCACCCCAGTGAAGTAGGCTGGGCTGTGGATCAAAATATTCTGTGACCTCACAATCAGAACAGATGGCACTAAACCTGTGCTGGGGCCCCCCAACTCCAGTACCATGAGGTTCAGATCCTCAATACAGCCTTGAATTGCCCTAAGGTTGTGAGAACGTGCAGTTTCCAAGTCATATTCCAGAGGAACTGGAAACAGCTCACATATGGAGCTGTTCGGTGGAACAAGGTGCTGCAGAAGGCTCTCTAAGACAGTCAGGGTGACTAGGATTCCACGGAAGCCGAAGGTCCTGTGTGGGGAACGGCGGCTCAGGGCAGGCACAATGGCAGTGACCTTGGAGCCTATGATCCCACACTCATCTAAAGCTAGATGCCGGAGGATGGCTGAGGCTCTTTCTAAGAGAACTTGGAGACGCTTGGGACTTGAGTTCGTCAGCTGGACACCATTCCGGCAAAGCTTCCTTAAGTAGTTGGTGCTTGGACACAGGATAGATGAGTCAGGTCAGACGCTGACAGCACACAATGAATTATCCAGACGCTCTCCAAGGGCATCGGCAAGCACCTGAACACCTGGACCAGGCACCCTTCCAGGAAGAGGATAGGTTCCAGGGAGAGCTCTCAGAGTCGATTCAGACTGACAAATTGAGACGGAACTGGCAATTACTGTGTCCCTTGTTTCCTGAGAGATGCAGGAAGTCATTCAATTGCGAGACAGGTAGACCTTGCTCAAATTAGCCATTTGGCCAAGGCGAGCCTCCAATCAGGTCAGCGTGGGCAGTTAGTTCCCAGAGGCAATCAGCTTCCACCTCGTGGAAGGAGGCCAGCTGCACTGGTTTTCAGGTTCTCGTCGGTACTTTCCAATGACATTTCAACAATATTCAGCTTCTCACCGCAAAGACGTGGCAGACAATTTTTCTGCTTCCCTCTGTTAATGAGGTCGGTGAAGAATCTATCTGGGGAGTCTTCTTCGAGGCACAGGTCTGTGGTCACCTGCACGGGGGGCCACGGGATGCTGCTTCCTGCCCCTTGAATCACCCACTTTCCACTTATTTGATCTGGCATGGGAAGTCTCTGAGTGCTTCAATGATGATGGCAAGGGGGAGAAGGCCTTGGCTCCAGAACAGACCTCCCAAAAAGGAGTGTTGATGTTCTGCACACCTGGCACTTTGCGTTTCCATCGTGGGTGGAGTTTTGTTGTTTTGGTTTTTGGTTTGTTTGTTTGTTTGTTTGTTTTGGCAAGCAGGCCATCTAGCTCATCCAGGGCAGCCTTTGAGATGTCTCTGGTAAGGCCACTAAGCTTTTATCATCAGGGGACCAGAGGGAGGTAATGAAAGGGCCAGGCTTGCAGTATTTCCTTCCATATGTGACTCTGTCCCTTTGCAACAGCAGCCGGGAATAGAGGTGGGAGGAGGAGTATGGGGCAGTGATTGCCTGCAGGGCGTCTGGGGCTAATGCCTCAGCCTGCAGACTGGGCGGACTCTACTTGTTCTTGAATTTTCTCCAAGTCTCACCCTGAGCTGCAGTTGGTACGTTGGGTCTGATCTTTTATCTGTTTTTCATGCATCCTGAATCATTCAAGATTTTTGCCCAAAGCATCTCTCAGTATTGCAATTTGAGGCTTGAAAATGGGGTGTTGTTGTTTTTTTTCCAGCTCTTTCAACTTTAGAATGCCAAGCAAGTTCTTCCCTCTTTATTTTCCAATTCTAGCTCTTTGCATGCACATTCTGCTCGAATACTTTGCTTTGTTTTCTAGTGCTGCCCTTTGAAATCTTCAGTTCATCTCTTTTAGTAAATGATAAACTATAAATTAGATAGTTGATTTTTTCCCTGTAGTCCCATAGCTGACTTAGACACCCACACCCCCACCCCGGTGGTTTTCAGAAACAGTAATTCGTCCTGGAGGAGATTATCCCTCCTTCTCCTACAGACCAGCTGCAGGATTTGAACCACCTGTCTTTGGGATTGCAGCACAGTTTCTTCAGGTATATTGATAGATAAATATTACAATGATTATTTCCTTGTTGTTGTCAAGTCCAAATTGACTTACAGCACACTTTTGGAGACAGTAAATCACAAGGGAGGTTGCCCATCTTCCTGGTGCAGAGAAGCTATGCAGAATTTGAATCATGTTCCTTTGGGTTGGCAGTACAATTCCTAACCTCTAAGCCAAAGGAGGCTCCCCGTGGTAATTATATGTGTCTATCATAAATATGCGGTCACTTGCGGTTGCTGTGAGGCTGAACACTGTGACACTGATGTGTCAAATGCGTTAATGGCTGGTTACCCAATACGGACAGAGTGGGATGGAGCTCTACGATGAAAACAAGCTTGGAAGCAGAAGTGGCATCCACTTCCATAATAGCTTGCCTCTAGAAACCCTATGAACCTGGAGAGAGGATGAGAGACACCCAAGGATCGAGGACTCTCCTTCACAGGGTCGTTATGAGTCGCCTGAGACTCGATGGCACTTAACAACAACAACAACCATACATATTGTTGGTGTTCTTGCAGTGATCCTGTTAATGATCTTGCAGTTGTTAGTGATCTTGCAGTAACTCTGTTAATGGGGCTGAACTCTACCCTATCCTGTGCCACCTCATCATCTCTGATTTCTTCAGTCCATTGGGAAAGTTATTCTGTCCATTCATTCCTCCTTTTCTCTGATCCTCCATCTTTCCAAGCACGATGTCCCTTTCCAATGACTAGTTCCTCCTAGCAGCATGTCCAAAGTATGTGAGCTGAAGCTTCACCATCCTTGCCTCCAAGAAGTGTCTGTTATTATTATTGTTATGTGCTGTTGAGTTGCTTGAGACTCATAGTGACGCTATGTACAACAGCCCTGAACCCTGCTCTAGCCTGTGCCAACCTTATTACTTCTGACACACCTACCTCCATTTCCCCAGTCACCGAGTCAATCCATTTCATCGAGGGTCTTCCCCTCCTTCACTGTCCCTCCACCCTTCCAAGCATGATGTCCCTCTCCAAGGACAGGTCCCTCCTTGCAACATGTTCAAAGTATGTCAGACGAAGCCTCAGAATCCTTGACTCCAAGCCGCTTGAGAAGACCAGGCAAAGTATTATAACAGAGTGTGCACTTTCTCCGAGACATTTTTGTTTTCTTTGCAATCCATGACATACTCGGTACTCTTCTACAACACCACAACTCAACAGGATCCGTTCTTCGGCCATCCTTATTCACTGTTGACCTTTTAAATGTAGAACAAGTAGTTGAATTGATCATGGCTTGGATCATGTTCACCTTAGTCGTCAAATTGACACCATTGCTCTTCAAAATTTTGGAGATGTTCTTGTAAACAGATTTTTTTTTTTAATTCCATACAACTTTAAATTTCTTTACTGCTGGTACCATGGATGTTGACTGTGGATCCGAGTAAAAGGAAATCTTACTTATTAATCCCTCATTAGCTGCTACTGGATTCAAACTGTCAGAGACATTAGTCCAATTACAGATTTAAGGTCATGTCTTATTATCTCAGTACATGCCAGAGCAGGACTCCGGTGAGTTCAGAATTTAGTATTCCAGTTCACCATACTCAGCTATGGAAGGATAGTTCACTACACTAAACTAACCGAGGAAGACAGAAGAAGAAGTGGTGCCTTTGAGTTGTCTGGAGAAGAGCATACCACAGATCAACAAGAGAACAAACAGATTATGTGGGAGAGGGCGAAACCAAGTGGATCCCTGGGAGCAAGGATTTGGAAGCTCCATCTCACGCACCTTGCGCACGTGGTCAGGAGAGACCACCAGTTCTCGGAAAAGGACATCATATTTGGAAGGGTGGAGGGGCAGCGCAGGAGGAGAAGACCCCAGACGAGGTGGATTGGCACAGTACTGGCTCAGGATAAGGCAGGCTTCAGAGCTGTTGTACATACGGTTGCTATGAGTGGTACAAAACAACAACAACATGAAACACTATAGGGAGTTCTGGTGGCCCAGTGGTAAGGAGCTACACTGTCAACCCAGAAGGCATGCAGTTCAAATCCTCTCCTGTGTGAGAAGAAGTGTCATCATCTTTGCCGCCAAGGAGTACTCTGGCTACACCTTCTCTGTATCTGTTTGTTCTTTTGACAATCCCTGGGATACTCAGGATTCTTCATTTTGGTGTGTGTGTGTGTGTGTGTGTGTGTGTGTGTGAAGAGAGAGAGAAAGAGAGAGAGAGAGAGAGACGGAGAGAGAGAGAGAGGGAGAGAGAGAGACTGAGTAAACATTTATTAACAAGGCTGCCTTTAAGTTATCCAAAGGATCAAACAGATATTGGGTTCATAAGCGAGCTCTGGTTGTCAAGTGGTAAAGGTGCTGCACTGCCACCCTAAGGTACATGGTTCAAATCCACTAGCAGTTCTGCAGGCAAAAGACTGGCAATCTCCTCCTGCACGAACCACTGCCTCCAAATTCCCACTGGACGATCAACCAAGGGTCACTTCTGAGTGGCCTAGTAGCAAGAAGCTGAGCTACAATCCCAAAGGCACTCAGTTCGAGGCCACCAGCTGTTCTGTGGGGGGAAAGATGGGCAATCTCCTCCCGTGTGATTGACTGCCTCTGAAAAGCCACCAAAGTGTCAGCAGCGGTCGGTCCTGACTCTAAGGTAACAACAACAGCAAAGGCAAAATTACCACTCATGTTCAGACAATTTGTAGCTGTGAGAACGCTGCTGTTGTTCAATGCCTTTGAGGTTGTTCCGACTCAAGGCTACCCAAGTGCAACAGAATGACACTCAGCTGACCTAGTGCCAATCTCCTAGCCTGTGCGTACCTGAGCCTGCTGTCACAGCCCATCCTGTGCCAGTCTCCTGACCTGTGCGTACCTTCGCCTGCTATTAGGACCCCGTCTGTGCCAGTCTCCTAACATCTGCTATGCGTGAGCTTGCTGTCATAACCTGGCTTGTGCCAGTCTCCTAACATCTGCTGTACCTGCAGCCCCAGGTCAATTGTGAAGATCTTTGTCCTCTTTACCTTGAGGTGCAATCCACACTGAAGAAGGCCCATTTTTGCCAAATTTTCTGATTTTTCAAGAGAATAAATGAAGGAAGAATTATGCTTACTCTAGTTGGTTTTTTTAGCTTTTCATGTGGAAAAATGTTAAAACTCATATATTCAGAAATTTACTCATGATTACTAATGTATGTCTTAACCCTGGCACATACTAACTGCTCAATAAATAAAAACTAGTTACCAGCTGAGTACATTTCCAGGGATTTGACTGGAGAATGGAGACATTCATGCATGGTAGCACTGGCTAATTGGTGGTCAAAGATACGGCGAGCTGTTAGAAGATTTTTACAAGACCATTTTCATTTTCAGTTGTTTCAGTGATAGGGCTAACATTTTGCTAACCATTTCCAAGTGGTAAATATTGCTTAATCCATGAATTATTCTCCAGAGAAAATAAGCAGTATAAAAAAGAATCTGTTTTGCATTTGTGATAATTTTCTTTCAATAAATAACATGATTCCTTGACATCATATTTCATATTAACGAATATTCATGTGGCAACATCTCAACTTTTCTTTATGCCCATGGATTAATACAATAAATATGAAAGTGGGAAGTGTTTATGTCACTGCAGATTTTTCAATCTTGAGTTATTTTATTCTTTAGAACTGTGCATCACCTCCTAAAAATGGTAAACTTACTAAATCTACATTATTAATATGTCCTTTGTGTCAACTCCAATAATCTGAATTGAAAAGGAATAAAAGTAATTTTGTATTATTGTTGCTGTACGTCATTCAGTCAGCACTGCCTCATCGCTGACCTTCCAGTGGGTTTTCAGAAGCTTTGAAACTTCGTGGGGAAAAAATCGTTCGTCTTTTTACCCTGGAGCAGCTGGCAGATTTGAACTGTATACTCTAGGGTCGTCAGCACAACTTTTTACCATGTAGGCCACCAGAGTTCCCATAATCTTAATTGGCTTAGAGGTAAGAAGCAACTCTGCTATATCAAAGGCAGACAGTTCAAACCCACCAGCTGCTCCTCACGAGAAGGCTTGGCAATCTCCTACCCTTCGATTCACTGCCTCTGACAATCTGGAGGACCAGCTGTGAGTATGTTCTCACTCCACAACAAACAACAACAACTACATAGTCTGCAACCAGTATATAAACACATGAAAGGTGAAAAATCATTCACGAATTCTCAAGTTTTCTCCTGATGAAGGTTAGAGAAAACTATTTGAAGTTATCAACAATCTACAGAGACACTATGACACATAAGAGAGAAATAGTGTTGCTTTTAACTCAGGGTGTTGGTGCAGGACATGAGAACCATCATGGACTGTCAGAGGACTGAACCCATCTGTTTGGAAAAGGTTCAGCTAGATTGTTCATTAGATGTGATGGCAAGATTTTGACATCAGATTTTGTGATGTCATGCATTTGGTGTTTTTTAATTTTCGGTCAGTTAGTTTGGACATGTAGCGGGAAGGACCAGGTTTGGAGAAGGTGCTGTGATTCGTAAAGGAGGAAGACCTTCGATGAGATGAGTCAACACAGTGGAACGACAATGAGCTCGATCATCCGTGGCTGTGACGACAAGACATGACCAGGCTTTGTCTCATTCTGTTGTACATGATGTTTCTACAAGTCAGATTTGTCCCATTATCACCCAAACCACAGCCACCAGAGCCAACATTCACTGGTGTCCTTTCTTCCATGCTCCCGTACGATTTCATCTCGCCCAAAAACTAATTATCATGAGCTATTCATAGAAGTAACACCAGATACAATAAGGTGCTACATGCCAAGTACAAAAGGTAGACATTTGCTCTGTGGAAGATCTATTTATGATGTCAGATTATATGAAATGAACAGTTTGTAGAAAACTTGTAAGACAATATAAATTTATCAAGACTGAGTTTTCAACAATTCAAAAACCATTTTAGAATGAAAATGCTGCATTTCCAATGAACAACACCTCACTGTTGACGAGTCAAAACTGATCCGTAGTTGACCTTCCGGCCTGTTTACAGAGACTGCAAATCACACAGGAGATCGATCAGCCTTCTCCCTCGGAGCAGCTGGTGGATTCGAACCACCTGACTTCGGCGTGGCCACATAATTCCTCATTAGTAGACCACCAGAGCTGCTTCATTTCCAACAAACTGTCACTAAATCTTCGCATTTTTTATTCTCAAGACCTAAAGGATGAGAAAGATAATACTAATATATGTACACAAAGAGAGAATTAGAGAATCAGTAGTTGTTGATTTTTTTAAAGAAAAAGTCTAAACTAAAAAGAAAAATTAATTTTAAAAATAATTTATTAATTAAAAAGTAATTAAAAAATTTAGCATCTTTGGTATCAGCAGTCATGAAATAAGGAGATGCATTGCACTGGGAAAAATCTGCTGTTCAGTACTTCTACAAATTATTAAGGGGTAATGAGCTCAGTTTGAGGACTAGGGTGTGTCTGATCCAAGCCATAGTCTTTCTGATTACTTGCTATGCATCTAAGACTTGAACAATGAATAAGGATGACAGAAAAAGAATTAACATCGCTGACTGCGGTTCGCCTTGCCTCCGCTGGCTCGGAAATTTGTTGTACTTCATGGGGCTTTGTTTGTTTTCCTCTGGAATCCCCCCCCCCCCCCCCCAAACCTCGTTATTTTGGACAAAATGTCGGTCTACAGTGTAAAAATTGTGGGAGGAACCTTGGTGGCACTGAGAGCTTTGCAGAAGTTTTCTGAGAAATAACTTCACCAAGGTGTCCAGTGATCGGCAAAGGTCCGATGATGAGAGGTCCAGCACCAGCAGTGGTGGTTCAGATGCAGACCAGCGAGACCCAGCCGCTCCAGAGACTGAGGAACAAGAAGAACGAAAGCCCTTTGCCACCCAGCAGAAGAAAAACACCGAACTCTCTAGCAAAACCACTGCTAAGTTATCCGCTCGTGCTAAAAGAATTCAGAAGGAGCTGGCTCAAATAACTCTTGATCCTCCTCCTAACTGCAGTGCCTGGCGTAAAGGAGATACCATTTATGAATGGAGATCAACTATACTTGGCCCACCAGGTTCTGTATACAAAGGTGGTGTGTTTTTTCTGGATATCACATATTCATCAGATTATCCATTTAAGCCACCAAAGGTTACTTTCCGCACCAGAATCTATCATTGCAACATCAACAGTCAGGTAGCCATCTGTCTGGACATCCTTAAAGATAACTGGAGTCCTGCTTTGACTACATCAAAGGTTTTGCTGTCAATTTGTTCCCTTTTGACAGACTGCAACCCGGCAGATCCTCTGGTTGGAAGCATAGCCACTCAGTATTTGACCAACAGAGCAGAACATGACAGGACAGCCAGACAGTGGACCAAGAGATACGCCACATAATTCACTTCATTTGTATGCAGTGTGAAGGAGCAGAAGGCATCTTTGCACTGTGCTGCAGGTCTTTATAGCCTTTACAATACGGACTTCTGTGTATATGTTATACTGAGTCTACTCTCTGCTTTTAACCTTTGCAGACTGGGAGAGTCCCTAAAAAGGTAAATGTTATCAAGAGTAGAACTTTGTAGCTGTAGATTAGTTATGTTTAAAACGTCTACTTGCGAGTCTTGCTTCTTTGGGATATCAAAATGTATTTTTTGATGCACTAAGGATACTGGTCCTGAAGTCTACCAAATATTATAGTGCATTTTAGCCTAACTCATTATCTGTATGAAGTTAAAAGAGTAGCTGTAGATTAATAGGAAATTACGTCATTTGTATTAAACCCAGATCTATTTCTGAGTTTGTGGTACATGCTGTTGTGAAAATGTTTTACCTTTGACCTTTGTCAGTTTGTAAGGAGAGGATTTCCTTTTACCCTTTGCAGCTCAGAGAGCACCTGATGTATCATCTCAAACACAAGAAACATGCTCCTGGGAAGGGGGAAGGGAAGAATTAACATCTTTGAGCTGTGATGTTGAACAAGAGCACTGAGCATTCCATGGACTGCTGAAAGAAACAGATATGTCCTGAAGAGGGTGCAGATGGAATGCTTTTTGGAGGCAAGAATGAGGAGGCTTCACCTCACATACTCTGGGCATGCTGCTAGAAGGGACTGTCCCTTGGAGAAGGACATAATGTTGGGAAGGGTGGAGGGTCAGTGAAGGAGAGGAAGACCCTCAACCAGGTGGACTGACACAGTGACTGCTGCCATGGGCTCTTGTGTGTCAGGAAGTGTGAGGATGGTGCAGGATGGAACAGGATTCAGATCTTCTGTTCATAGGGTCACTATGTGCTCAACTTGACAGCACATAACAACAACAAAAGGTAAAAAGCATTTAAATCTTTCAAGTTTACAGATAGTTCTTGCTAGCAACATTCAATTTTGAAGGAGCAAGTAGGGAAGAAATAGGGTTCTTCATGACTCAGCAAACAAACAAAAGTCATCATTAAGAAGAAAAATGTAATGAAGATAGACCATCTTTCTGTATTGTGTTAAGTGCTGTTGCATACAACGCTTGGCAGTCCTGCTAACAATAGATCTGGATGCTGTCCTATGTCGTCTGCATCATTCCTGACACACTCAAGCTCCTTGCTGCAGTCACTGTGTCCATGAGTTACTTTGAGGGTAGCCCTCTCTTTCTCTGACCTTTCCAAGTATGATAACCCTGTCCAAAGAATAGCCACTCCTAGCAACATGCCCAAAATATGTGAGATGATGCTTTGTCATCTTTCTTTCAGCCATTATGCATCTGAACAAAAAGGAAAGATTTTGCTGAGCATTTCTAACATTGAAAGAAGTGAAGAACAAATTCAAGCCTCCAGACACTATGGGCAAAATCTTGAATAATCTAGAAAGTATCATAAGAAGATGGAATGAATATACAGAGTCACAACCAAAAATAATTGGTTGACAATGAAAAATTTCAGAAAATAATATGCAAACAAGAGTCAATGGTAATAAAAGAAGACATCTAAGTGGCACTAAAGACACTGGCAAAAAAAAAAAAATAAATAAGGCCCCAGGAATCAATAGAATTATCAATTCACACATTTCAACTAACAGATACAGCCTTGGATATGCTTTCCAGTCTGTGCTAGTAAATCCAGGCCAATTGATTGGAAGAGATCCATGTTTATTCTATTTCCAAGAAAAGTGATCCAATAGAATGCAGAAATTATTGAACAATATTATTAATATCACATGCAAGCAAAATATCCAAAAAATGGCTAAAACAACACACTGACAAAGAACTGCCAAAAGTTCAAGCTGGGTTTAGAAGAGGTTGTAGCACCAGGGATATCACAGTTGATGTTAGATGGATCCAGGCTGAAAGCAGAGAGGACTATTTTAGGCTATCTCAATTTAAGACAATTCTGTATACTTTCAGTTTTATGGGAAAAGAAATTAAATACAATTGGAAATAAAGCCGTTTCATATGGAACAGTCTCACAGCTATTAAGAAGTTAAGTATTTTCCCTACCATATTTAATCTAAGTAGAGAAACAGAACATTCTGGTGGCCTGATCCAAAGGAGGGTTGCATTGTTAACCCAAAAGCCACATCTTGCTATCAGTTTGAATCCACCAGTGACCCTGACAGAAAAAGACGGCAATCTCCTCTCCCCATGCCAGTTAGAACCTCAGATGCTCAATGGAAGGCCAGCTACGAGCACGTTCTGACTGGCCAGCAGTGACCCAGTTAGAATCTCAGATGCTCAAAGGAAGGCCAGCTATGAGCTCATTCTGACTGGCCCGCAGTGACAGTTAGAACCTCTGACACTCAAAGAAGGCCAGCTACGAGCTCATTCTGATTGGCCAACTGTAACAGTTAGAGAAATAGTAGGAGACACCCAGGAAGCAAAACGTCAACCTCATGCACCACTAGTTTTTATCATTATCACGAGGTTCTATCACTTGGATCTACCTTACAAAAATATCCTCCTTTGTCTCCATTTTGACAGAGGTCATGAAAGAAAAGTACTTGGGATGAACATTCTTTTAAGAGGTACAGCAGTGGTCAGTCTATTTGCTGTACTAAAGTAACTTGGAGTTGCTGTAATGTTGAAGAACTGTATTATAGGTGTGTCAAACACCATAATGGCTGCCTCTTATGGGCAGTGTTTGATGGAGTTCCCAGATTGATTCAGGTTTGGAAGCAGGAGTTGTATCCACTTCCTAAACTACAAGCCTCTGGAAACTCTATGAACTTGAAGAAATGACAATAGTTGTAGAAAAGCTTCAGGCCTTTTGGTGATAGATGATAGATAGATAGATAGATAGATAGATAGATAGATAGATAGATAGATAGATAGATAGATAGATAGATAGATAGATAGATAGATAGATACAGGAAGAGGGAGAGAGAGGGAAGGAGGGAGGGAGGGAGGGGAGGGGGGGAGAGAGAGAGAGAACACGAACACCCTGGTATTTAAAAGTCGGTTGGGCCCTCAGGCCTGCAGCCCGTGTGTTGTTTTATTTTGGAGGAACATTTTTCTAAGTTGTACAGCACTCTTTTGTCAATATGTGGTACTGAAGTAATCTGGGTTTACTGTAAGGCTGAACCTTGTGCCATTGAGGGGTCAAGTACCATATTAGCTACCCATGGTGGACAGTGTTTGGTGGCGCTCCCATTTTAAGACAAGTTTGGAAACAGGAGTGGCATCCACTTCCTAAACCACATGCCTCTGGAAACTATGAACTTGGAGAAACAACAATAGTTACAGAAAGGCTTCAAGCCTTTTGTTCTTACGGTCACTATGAGTCATACTCAACTTGGTGGCAATCAACAATAACCAGTATCAATCAAAAATAAGAGGAAAAGTTAGGAAGAAATCTTGAAGGATAGATATTAGCTATTACTGTTGAACTTACTTTGATTGATCTTTACTCCAAATGGTAAGTTTTTCATTGAAAATATTACAAGTTCCTCAAAACTTAAACTCATTGTTTTTTGCTTGGAATTGACTCATAGTTGACCCTTCAGCAGGTTTTCTCCCCCAGGGGTTCTACTGGATTTGAACACCAGAGAGATGACTCTGCATTAATGGCCTTTGTGTTATCAGCACACCACTTTATGGACTATGAACAGGGTCCCCTTACGAATCCCACATATGACAAATAGAAAATCACTGACAACACAGTTGATAAAGGACTTGGACCTTAGATTCAAAACCACTTGCTTTCAAGGACAGTCACATCACTTGGACAAGTGGTCACTTGTGGTCTTGAAATACTTCCTCTCTTAGGCCACAATTCTCTTGCCTAAAAAATATAATATTGCATTTTTAAAAATATTAGTGTGGGAATTAAATGGCTTACATTAACTTAAAGTTGTTGTTGTTGTTGCTGTGTACCATTGAATTGGAACTGACCCAGTTGAGCTGACTCTCTGATGAGTTTTCAGAAGTAGTTAACTGCAAGGAAGGATATTGCCCATCCTTCTCCCGTGGAGCAGAGGGTGGATTCGAACTGCGCACTTATGGTATAATAGCACAGCTTCTTGCCACAAGGCCACCAGTGCTCCCTTCCGTAATTTAAATTATGTGTAAAATTAAAATTTAAAGTTATGTGTGGAAGAGAGAAAAGCTCCCTTTGGGAAAGCTTGGGATGTTCCATTATCTAAAAGGAAGAGCATTTAACAAAGGAGACTGAGGAGAGGACCCAAAATTGTAAAGGAGGGGAGCAAGGGTGCAGAGAGAGAGACAGAAAAGATTATAACCTGAAAGTCATGTTGGGGAAAAGTGTTTCAGGAGTAAAAGAAAGAATATCTATTGTCAAGATGAGTTGTTGTT
>NW_006399985.1:1960078-1967554 GCF_000299155.1 Elephantulus edwardii | reverse complement strand
AGCCCAGTGGTGAGGAACTTGTTTTCTTGATATTGAGCCTCAATACATATCGAAACTACAGTCTTTGACCTTCTGCAGCAAGTGCTTCAGATCCTCCTCAGTTTCAGCAAGCAGGGTTGTATCATCTGCATAACACAGGGATATAGAGAGAAATGTGCAACAATGAATGAATGGAAATCCAAGCGTTCTATAAACTTTCATTCAAATTACAATAAAAAATTTTTATAAAAAATAACAATGTGAGACCAAGTTTCACAACCACTGAGTCCTAATGTATTTCTCAGTAAAGAAGGATAAATTAAGAACTTAAGAAATACTCTTTTCTGGTTGGGCAAAATTTGTAGCAGAAGAAGAAAAACAAGAAGTCCAAGTGATACACAGATGGGACAATTATGCTTAGATACTCCATTTGTTGTAACAGGAACAAAAAATATAAAGACTTGTCCTATAGATGTGCACAGATTGGTACATTTTTTCCTAGTGAGAAGTTAATTAGAGGTAATTCTTAATTGTTTCCTGTGTTTGAAAGCAAATATTAATTGGCATTATCAGTTAAGAATGAGAAGAAATGGTCATGGATCTGATTAGCTAGATAACTCTATTAAAAAGTTCTTAGTGTGCCCTGGACTGCTCTCCTACCAGAAGCACTGGACCAAGGCCCCACTGCCTGGAGGCCTCAGCCCCTCCACCTGGTGGCCCCCACCCTGGTACCTGGACTCTTGAATCCTTCACCTGGAGGACCTGGTCCTGCCTCCTGTATGCTCCTGATGGACACCTGGATGTCTGAACCCCTCTGCCTGGAGGACCTGCCCCTGCAGCCTCACTGCTGGGACACTCCCACCTGCTGCCTGGAAGCCCAGTTTCACAACCTGGATGACCTGTCCCTAGTGCCTAGACACCTCACCACCTAGAGGACAACCTGCTTTTGCCCCTCTGAACTGCACCAGCTACCCCAATACCACAAGTGTACCATTTTATCTCCCCTCCCAGAGCTTGAGCTGCCTTTAGCCCTGGGCACCTTGAACCCACCTAGCCTAGCTGCAGAATTGGCCTGACAGAGAAGGCTGCTAACTCATAGGCCATATCTCTCCCAACCGAAGCTAGTCTGCCCTTGAGTCAAAAGCTCAAATAGAAACTCAAACAGGGTAGCTGCCCTGCCCTCCCCTCGATGTGACTTCCTTAGACAAGGTTTTCAGACTAAGAGACTGCTAAGGCTTCAGACATGAAGATCTCTACCTCGCCAATGTGAAGAAGCAGGCTACCTCACACCCTACACAAACCCAAAACAAGAAGTCACATCCAAAAAGTGACACAGTATCAATGGATTTCCTGAAGCTAGAAAGTCTGATGGAACTTTCTGGCACAGAATTTAAAGAACAATGATTGCATATTTTCAATGGGTGAAAGACAAACTTGAAGAATTCCAGGACACTGCAAGCAAAACCCAAGATACTCTTTTTGTTGTTGTTATGTGCCATTGAGTTACCTGTGACTCATAGCGACTCTATGTACAACAGCCCTAAACCCTGCTCTATCCTGTGCCAAACTCATGGTCTCTGACCTGCCTACCTCAATTACCCCAGTCACTGAATCAATCCACCTCATAGAGGGTCTTCTTCTCCTGAGCTGTCCTTCCACCCTCTCAAGCATGACATCATTTTCCATGGACTTGCAACATGTCCAAAGTATGTCAGATAAAGCTTCAGACTCTTTGCCTCCAAGGAATGGCCTGGTTTAACCCTTTCCAGAATGAACCTCATCGTTTTCATAGCAGTCCATGCTATATACAATACTCTTCTCCAACACCATAGCTCAAAGACATCAATTCTCCTTCTCTCCTCCCTAGTCATTGTCCAACTCTCTGACGCATAGCAAGTGATTGCGAAGACCATAGCCTGCGTCAGGTGCACGTTAATCCCCAGAGTGATACCATTGCTCTTCAGTACTTTGGAGAGGTCCCTAACAGCAGACTTTGCCATTGCAATGTGTCCTTTAATTTCCTGCCTGCTGGTGCCAAGAATGTTGACTGTGGAGTGAAGCAAACTAAAGCTGTGAACAATCTCAATCTCTTCACCATCCATCCTGATGCTGCCAATTGGCCCAGTGGTGGGAATCTTTGTCTTCTTGATATTGATCCTCAATCCATATTGAATGCTTCAGTCCTTGACCTTCTACAGTAAGTGCTTCAGGTCCTCCTCCTCAGTATCAGCAAGTAGGGTTGTGTTATCTGCATAACACAGATTGTTGATGAATCTTTCACCAATCCTGATGTCACACTTCTCCTCATACAGCCGACCGAACCTCACAGTTCAAAAACCAAGATGAACTTAAAAAACAAACAAACAAATAAACAAAAACACAATACAAGACAATGCACATAAAACAAATAAAGTATTAGAGTCTCTGGAGAAACAAGAAATCACAATCCAGAATATCAGGACCAATGTTTCAGATGCTGTCAACATGTTGGAGGGGCACATGAACAGAATTGAGGAGATGAACATAGAACGAGTGAAATAGAAGATAAAATTGTCACCACTGATCAACTAGAACAAAAGACAGAATCAAAAAGGAAGAAAAAAAAGGAAAGCCTAAGAGTAATGTGGGACACCATATAATGGAATAACATGCTCATAATTGAAATCCAAGAACAGAAAGAAGCAGATAAAAGCACTGAGGAAGTTGTGGAAGAATTACTAGAAGAAAACTTTCCAGGCATAATGAAGAATGACAGAATATATATTCAAGAAACTGAGTGAACATCATATAGAATAGACCCCAAAAGAAAAACATAGAGGCATTTCATAGTCAAATTTGCCAGAATCAAAGACATGGAGAGAATTCTGAAAGCAGCTAGGGAGAAACAAAGAGTAACCTAAAATGGAGAGCAAATAAGATTAAGAGCAAATTTCACAGCAGAAACCATGCAAGCAAGAAGTCAGTGGAATGACATATATGGAACACAAGAATAAACCTGTCAACAAGAATATTGTACCCAGCAAAAATGTTCATTAATTAGAAGGAGAGATCAAGATATTCTTGGAAAAGAAGACCCTAAGGGAGTTTGTAAAAGCAAGACAAGCTTTACAGGACACTCTGAGAGACCTTCTCTTTAAAAGGTACCACAGAAGGCAGGATGGGCCACCAGCAACAACACCAAAAAGGACTCAACAAAATGATAGCAATAAAACGTGTTGTTGATGATGATTGCTGTTGAGTCACTCATGACTCATAGTGGCCCTATGAACAAAAGACCTGAGGCATTTGCTATAACTATAGTCGTTTCTCCAAATTCATAGAGTCATAGAGTTTCCAGAGGCATGTGGTTTAGGAAGTGGATGCCACTCCTGCTTCCAAACTAAACTGGGAACTCCACCAAACACTGTCCACCATGGGTGGCCATTATGGCATTTGAGACCCCAGTGACACAACATTCAGCTTCACAGAATATCCAGATTACCTCAGCACAGCAAACTGACAAAAGAATGCTATAAGATTTAGAAGAATGTTCCTCCAAAATATGGTCACAAATAATTAAAATATAATCCTTCAAGTGCAACTTTATCTCTATATGCAGATGATATGATAGTATACATGAAAAACCCTAAAGATTCAGCAAGAAAACAACTGGACATGGTCAACCAATTCAGCAAAGTGAAAGAATCCATGATCAACATATAAAAATCCATTAGATTTCTCTACAATGACATAGAGAATACAGAACTGGAGCTAAGAAAAATAATACTCATCACAATAGCTAATTATAAGATTAAATACTTGGAAGTAAATCTAACTAGAAACACAAAAGACATATTCAAAGAAAATTACAAAACATTACTACAAGAAACAAAAAGAGATAAGGAAAAACGGAAGAATATACCATGGCTTTTGTACAATCCCAATACAAATACCAATTCCATTCTTCATTGAGATGGAATAAGCAGTTTCCAATTTCATCTGGAATGGAAATAGACCCCCAAAAAGCAAAGCACTCCTGAAAAAGAGAAACAAGGTAGGAGGCATCTTACTCCCTGATCTCAAATCCTACTACGCAGCTGTGGTGGTCGAGACCGCATGGTACTGGCACAATGACAGACACATAGATCAATGGAATAGAATCGAGAACCCAGAAATCAGCTCATCTACCCACGGTCAACAGATTTTTGACGAGGAGATGAGATCAATTAAGTGGGGAAGTGATAGTCTCTTTAATAGACTGTGTTGGCAAAGTTGGAAAACTATCTGTAGCTCAAGCAATATTCATATCTCAGACCATACACAAAAACCAATTCAAAGTGGATCAAAGACCTAGAAGCAAAATCGGATGATAACCTTCCCCAGAGGAAAGCTTGGAAGAACTCTAGAAGCCCTAATACATGACATGAACAGTCTCTCATGCATCTTAAAAAACCTACATCCAGGAGAGAATAAAATAGAAGAATGGGACCTTCTAAGAATCAGATCCCTATACACAACCAAAAACTTTCCCAACAGGATAAAAAGGAAAGCCACAGACTGGGAAAAATATTTGGTAATGACATGTGTGATAAGGGACTTATAGCTAGAATTTGTAGAAAACTCCAGCACCTAAACATGATCAAGGTAAACAACCCAATCATAAAATGGGCACAGGATATGAACAGACACTTCAACAAAGAAGACATTCAGATGGTGAGCAAACACATGAATAAATGTTCAAGATCCCTACCTCTAAGAGAGATGCAAATCAAAACAACTATGAGATATTATCTCACCACAGTAACAGTAGCAAAGTTCAACAGAGCTGCAACAACAAATGCTAGTGATATTGTGGAGAAATTGGAACTTATTCACTGTTTGTGGGAGTGTAAAATGGTGCACCCCTATGGAAGGTAGTATGGCGCTTTCTCAAAAAGTTGGAAATAGAAATACCATTTGACCCAGCAAAATGCACTTCTGGACATAAGCCTAAAGAGATCAGAACTGCCACCCAAACAGATATATACACGTCCATATTTATTGCTGCATTGTTCACAATAGCAAAGAGATGGAAGCAACCTAAGTGTCCAACAATAAATGAATGAATAGAGAAGCTGTGGTATATTCACACAATGGAATAATATGCAGCCATGAAAAACAGGGAATTCATAAAATATTATATTAAATGGGTGACTCTGGAGAACATTATGCTGAATGAACTATCTCAGTCCCAAAAAGACAAATACTACATAAAGCCACTGTTATAAAACCGACCTGACATGGGAATTTGGGGAGAAACTAAGAAAAGACAGGATAAATAATGAGCACTGTCTTAAAATAGATGAGGGAAAGAACTATCTAAAAGAAATATATGATTAGGTGTTACTTACATGACAACAGCCCAGAATAAGAGCTGCATGGCAAAGTGGACTGGGGCCAGGCTGGGGAGAGGGAGGAAATTGTGCAACAAAGAAAGAACCCTGAAAAACAAACAGGGGTGGGGGGAGTGTGCAACAATGAATGAATAGAAATCCAAGTTTTCTGTAAACTTTTGTTAAAATATCACTTAAAAATAGTTTAAAAAATAAGAAAAGAGTGAGAAGAAATCAGGGAGAATTGAAGGGTTAACGTTTATAAACAAAGATTATGGTAGAATTTGTAGCCATTTTAAAAGATGACTAGGTATTTGTGGTCATGAATTTAAAGAGAATTCAGTAAGCATGACCAAATGTTTTCCGTCAATCACATGTTTAAGTCTATTTCTTAACTTCTGGTCAAAATTTTATCTGGATTGGAGGTTTGGATGGTGACTAATAATCAGGTCAATTAGATCTAAGCCTGAATTGATGAGTAATTATTAGAAAAGAATTTCTAGAGCAGTTACACTGATGATTATTGAAAATACAGTGACTATGAATACGGGTCATACATGTTGTGGTGGTGTTTATTGCATACTGTGGAATCAAAACCGACTCACAGTTGACCCTCCTGTGGGTTTTCAGGGACAGTGAATCATATGAGAGAAGACTGTGCATTTTTCCTTCATGGCAGCACTGGTGGATTCAAACCAGGTGCCCTTAGGTTGGCAGTGCAACGCCTTACCACTGAGCCATCTATACATAGGTTATAGATGGAGCTCTGGTGGCCTAGTGGTAAGACTGTGCTGCAGTCCTGAGGGCCTGCTGCTTTGCGGGAGAAATGGACAATCTCCTCCCATGTGATTACTGCCTCTGAAATTTTAGTGTATTTGGAAATTTATTGAGAACAAATTTCTTCACCAAATGTGATGGAATAATGAGTGCACTGGAATAGGAAAGGATTAAGCCTGCTGGGTTATGTGGATGAGTACTTTCAGGAAACTCAAAAAAGGGAAGAAATATGGCCTAGAAGTAGCACCAATAACACAAAGAAAATAATATAAGTTCCCAATGCAGTTGTTAGGTGTCATCAAACAGACTACGACTCATAGCAACTATAAGACAACAGATCTGAACCTTTCCCTGTCTTAGTCTTGAAAAAGAGGGCTCCGGTAGACTAGTGATAAGAAGGTATACTGCTAATACAAAGGCACGTGGTTCAAATCTGCCAGTGGCTTCATGGGAGAAAGATGGACAATCTTCTCCTGTGTGATTAACTGTCTCTGAAAATCTCCTGGTGGAGGATGGTGTCAACCATGGGTTGGTTCCAACTCAATGGTGCATAACAACAACAGCAAATTTTTTTAAAAAGAGGAAGATTCTCAATGAAATAGATGATACTGTGCCTGGAAGGGTGGAAGACAGCAGAGATTGTGAGGAAGGCATGGGATTTGGCACGAGGTTGCTATGAATCAATGCCTACTTGATAGCCTCTAGTCGGCACAATATACAAACAGCAGAAGCCTTAGTGGTGTAATGCATTCTGTGCCAGGCTGGCTGCCAAAAGATCTGCAGTTCAAATCGACTCAGAACTTAGCAGGGAAACAACGGACAGGAAGGTCACATTGAGTTAGCATCAGGTCAACAGCAATCCATGTTATTGGGTATGAAGGGTTTTTTCCTTACAACAGTTTGAACAATATGTTCTCTTAATCTTTCCTTGTCATGAACTTCCAAAAAGTGCTCTACACTCATAAATGCATCATGTGAGTGGGCTATGTCTTAGTTTTGTAAGGAGGAATTGTAATTGTAAGGACCTGAAACAGTTGCTGCAGAAGGTCAAGGACTGCAGCCTCCAATATGGATTGAGTCTCAATGTCAAGAAGACAAAGATTCTCACCACTGGGACAACTGGCAGTATCAGGATGGATGGTGAAGAGATTGAGATTGTTCACAACTTTAGTTTGCTCGGCTCCACAGTCAACACTCTCGGCACCAGTAGCCAGGAAATCAAAAAACGTACTGCGATGGGAAAGTCTGCTGTTAGGGATCTCTCCAAAGTACTGAAAAGCAATGGTGTCACTCTGGAGACTAAGGTGTGTCTTATACAGGCCATGGTCTTTGCAATCACTTGTTATGCATCAGAGAGTTGGACAATGAC
>NW_006399985.1:1954965-1959748 GCF_000299155.1 Elephantulus edwardii | reverse complement strand
AAAATCTGGAATAAGATGGTGAACAGAAGAATCCTTCCATCTCAAGTTATCAAGATTTCACTGACATTTTGAAAAGTATTATTGCCTTCCACAGGGTGAGTATCAAGATTCAAGGCAATCTCATCTAGACGACGAAGGGGCAAGGTGGCCCCAGCTGACATCTGGGTTACATATTTAATGCCTAAACATCCAGGGAGGGTGGATCAGTCAAGCGAACTCTTTTGATTTCATGTAAACACAATAACCAATTGATGGACTGATTACTCCATTTGTTTGTGATCTCTATATACACAGCCACATGTCAATGATCATCAAAAGCATCATCTTCAAATCTGAAGCAATGTTCAGTTCTTTACAATTTACGTTATGAAGAACAATGTATCTACTAACGTCTCTCTCCTTTCTCAATTTCCCAAGATACAAAAAACAACAGCAATTAAGGGCAAGCCAAGATCACTCAACCAGAATACAATAGCGTTATTCACAATGTTGTCTTCTTTGCTACTCCTTTGTATGTCAGCAGGGTGACTGTTTACTATCCATTGTTATTTGAAGATTAAAATGGAATGAGGAATTAAGGAAATCATAGTTGTATTTTCAGATATCCTTTTAAAAAGACAAAAACTACTGATATTCTTTGAAAAATTGAGTTTCTATATGTCATTATTTATCCTTGTTTCCATTTGCTTTCTTGAAAACTGCTAATATCTGAGACATCCAAAGTCACTCAGAATCATATTTAATAGCTTTTCTTTGTCTGAATTTTCAAAAATTATGTTGTACAAAAGAAAAAATATTTAAAAAACCAAAACCTTACTGGCTTTCTCTAGTTACTTGTGGTTTCTGTATTCTGTACCATTTTGGGAAAATGGAATTTCAGCAAATTACAGAGATATAAAGTAGTAACTTCGGTTATCAAAAGAAATGTAAAAAATCATTCAATAGGTCTCTTTTGATAAATTTCACAGATCTAGGATTATATAGCAATAATATTACCCAACCAACCTGGATTCCAGACCTATACTGCTGACCAAATAAAGGCATTTTCTAGTGAGGATTGGGGTAGAATGTTTACTTGCCAATGGGTATGAGTTGATTTGATTCGGCCTCCTATTTCAAAAAGCACTGGGTCAGCAGTATGGGGCTGGAGTCCAGACTGGAAGCCGTCTGCTGCAGCCGGATTCTACAAAGGTTTGTTTGTGGTTCTGAAGAGGATTAGGGTGGAATGTTTACTCTCCAGTGGGTGTGAGTTGTTGAAGACAAGGTTGGAAGCAGGAGTGGCATCCACTTACAAACTAGCTTGCCTCCAGAAACTTTATGAATGTGGAGAAATGATGAAAGTTATACAAGTGTTCAGGTCTTCATTCAAAGGGTCACTATGAGTCATCTATGACTCAATGACACTTAACAACAACAACAACAACAATCTTACCCAAGGGCAGGAAAAACTTAAGTTTTCCATATGATTCTAATTTAGGATTCTGCAATTAATTTCAAGAGCTATTACTTTTAAATTCAATTTGGATTATATTTCAATACCAAGAAAAGAACAATTCTAGCAACTGGAGTGTGATGATAAATAGAGAAAAGATTGAAATGATCAGTGACTTAATTTTATCCGCATGCACAGTCAACATCTATAGATGCAGAAGTCAGATCACAGAAAGATGCATTGTAGTAGGAACCTCTGTCAAAGACTTCTCCAAAGTGCTAAAAAGCAACGGTGTCATCTTAAAGACTAAGGTGGTCTGGTCAGAGTCACAGCATTTTTCATTTGTTTCTTATGTATCTGAAAGTCGAATGGAAAAATAAGGAGGATTGGGCAAGAATCGATGCTTTCAATTTGTGGGGTTGGTGAGTACTGACTATGTCATTTGCTCCCAATAGAAAAAACAATCAGGTTGGGAGGAAGTGTAGCCAGGCTACTCCTTAAAGGCAAGTCTGGTGAAATGTCATGTCACATACTTGGAGCGTTGTTGTCAGAAGGAGCTAGTCCTTGGAAAGGATGCCGTGCTGAAGAGGAAATGACACTCAAGGAGATGGTCTGATGCAGTGACTGTAACCATGGACTTCAACATGACAGACAGTGATGGTGGCACAGGATACGGAAAGGAGTTGTAGTTGACTCAACAGCACCAAACAACAACAAACACTACTGGTTTTTTTTAAAGTCTGATCATAGGTTCTCATTTTAATTATCATTCAGGTTTCTAAACATTCACTGTCTCCTTGTGTTTTGTACTATTTTGCAGGACTTTACTCCTGTGCTTCTCTTTCAGTTAGTGTTGAACTTCAGGATTTGCTAAGTTCTTTTCAGATTTCAGTCTGCATGCTATTCACCATCCTTGATCCAAGACCGTGAGTTCAATTCCACATAGGCCATGTGTAACCCAGATTTCTTTTCTAAAGTATAATGCTGTGTGACAAACTATTTACTAGAAGTAGTCACTTAAATGCTTAAATTATTCCTCAGAGTCAACCAGTTCAAACACAGTCAAGAAAACATGTTCACCTGAAGTTACTCTTTCTGCTTCTCATCTTAAAGTCACCAGGTATGTCCAATAAAGTTTCTTCTCTCTTCCTTCTTGCTCACTCTCCAGTCAATCACTAAATTCAATTTCATTTTCCTCCTTTATTTAATCTTTTGGATCGATTTAGCCCTCCACCCTTACTGTTTCTAACATGACTCAGACCAGTCTCTTTTCTTTCTCCTCATCTGTGCAGCAAGTCTACGTGAATGGTGCCCCTGGAGTTGGAAAGTAGACAACATCGGGCGTCTCTTCAACCACGTGGCTCATCAGTGCTCTTTCAAACTCCTCTCTGGCATGTTAAATATCATTTAATTCTTGAAACATTCTCTCACACCTCTGAGGATCCAGAAAAGCTATTCTCTCTTCCAACTGTAGATATAATTAAAGAGCTTTTTGTGTTTTGTTTTGCTGTATCACCACCCAAGTTCTCATTAGAGGCTAGAATGATGAAACTTCATCACACATTCTTTGGGCATGTTGTAAAGAGGAGCTAATCCTTGAAGAAAGACATCTTGATTTTTAAAAAATTTTACTAATTTTAATGAACATTTACAGAGATTGTGGATTTCCATTCATTCATTGTTGCACTTTTCTCCCTGCCCTCTCCCACCCCAGTTCGCTCCTCTCTTCTTGCTTTTTTTAAAAGTCTGATCAGTGAAAAGAGAGGAAGACCCTCGACAAGGTAACAATACTCGACACAGTAACAGTAGGCTCAAGGTTAGTAGAGAGATGAGAAGAACGATGCAGGGTATGGCAAATCTCGACCTGGAGTTCCTAGGATCGCTAATAATCATAGTCGACTTGATGGCACCTAACAATAAAAACCCTTCATCTCCAAAATCTCAGCATTATTAGCACTGCCTTTGTCAGCCAGAAGATGCAAAGAAAAACTAGAACTCTATAGCATGCCATTTTCTAATTGCACCGTGTTTGGAGAGAACCGCTTACTTAGCTCCAGCTAAACGGAGCCAAACAACTCCCAGGGACATAACTAAAAACACTCAGGGTGCCAGCAATTGTTTTCCAGAAGGATGATTAGTAGGACAACAAAATCATGTAAATAAGAAATAGAAAAGGCATGACAGGTCATCTAATCTCTCCTGTGAGAATTCTCTCCCCGTTGCTGGCTCCACGCTCATGGCGCAAATTTTAAGCACAACCAGTGATGTCAATCCCATCTCTACCCTTGGGAGGGAGTTGTGCAAGCCAAAACCATTTCTTCATTGCTTCTGCTTGGATGGAATATTGTTAAACTCTGTCTTTCTTCAATATGTGCATTTTAATCCATTTACATAGTATCTCATGCTGCTATCTTTTTGGATTTTTAGAAATGAAAGTAAGTGATGATAGAGTCTTGGATGAGCACTTTCCTTTCCACTGAGAACAGTGTTAAAAACAACAGCTTCATTCTTTCCACGTAAAGGTATACCTAATAGTGACGACGTTTATTCTTTTGACATTTTAAAAAAGGAAGAGGAAACGAAGTTGAGACTATCACCAGTTAAATGCTGGTAAAACACACCACAACAGACTCCTGAGATTCTTTTGCGACACTGAATGTTTTGCTTTTTTATTTTCAATGAATGATTCTTTAGATAAGGGAGCAATGGTGGCTCCATGGGAAGGGAGCGTACCACTTCCCTACCTAAAGGAGGATAGGCTGTTTGAATCTACCAGCTGCCGCCAGGGAAAGAGATGGGCAGCCTCCTTCCCTGTGACTTACAGTCTCTGAAAACCTACCTGAAGGTCAGCTACGGCTTAGTTCTAACTCTGCAGTCGTGAAAGGAGTTATGAATTCTTTAAATAAATATCTGACGTGCTAGAGTTGGGAAATTTGAGGGCTATGTGGAATGCTATAATGCTGATGATTTGGATCTAACTTCTTGTTGGGATTTTACCGGTGTCATCTCAATATTACATTCTTGTGTCATTAAAAATAGCTCTGATTCAATGAAAAAGGCAAAGTTGTCTTTTATCAGCAATGCTTCCCAGTCTTTTGTTTATCAATCATCTGAATTTTAGTCATATTTCATACAACTGTACCGTTTTTCACTTGCCCTTTTTCTTGAAAGGACTGATCAAGCTTGAAAATATTTTAAAATAGAAAAAAACATTTATACAATTAATACACTACATGATAAATTTAGTTTGTGTACATGTTATGCGGATGACACAACCCTGCTTGCTGAAACTGAAGAGGACCTGAAGCGCCTGCTGCAGAGTGTCAAGGACTGCAGCCTACAATATGGATT
>NW_006399985.1:1951529-1954370 GCF_000299155.1 Elephantulus edwardii | reverse complement strand
GTTGGCACAGGACAGAGCGGAGTTTAGGGCTGTTGTATATAGGGTCGCTATGAGTCGCAGGCGACTCGACGGCACATAACAGCAACAAAAACAACAACCACATGTTTTTAAAACACATGTATTTATATATTTTTGTGCCATTTAGGCATTGTTTGTGGTTGCTGAGAGCCGTGGTAGTACAGTGATTAAGTACTTGGTGGTTCAAGACCATCAGCTCTTCCTTGAGAGAAAGATCTACCGTGTGCTCCATAAAGATCGGCAGCCTTGGGAAACCTCTGGGGCATTTCCACTCGGATCTAACACATCACTGTGAGTAGGGAACACGCTGTGAGCAAATACAGAGCAATAAGACTAAGATTTCAAAGACTGAAACATGGAGTTTCATCATTAATGTGTTTCTAACAGGGTTGCTGTGAAAATTATGTTGGGAAGCAAGTAATAAGCATGACTAATATAATATTGATATATTCAGATAGCAAGGCACAATTGAAATGCTGGGATTTTTTTTTTAAAAGTCCCACATCCTTAAATATGGATTGAAGCTCAACATCCAGTAAACAAAGATTCTCACCACCGGGCCAATTGGCAGCATCATGATACACTGTGAAGAGATTGAGATTGTTAACAGCTTCAGTTTGCTTGGCTCTACAATCAACACTCTTGGTACCAACAGCCAAGAAATCAAAAGACAAATTGCACTGGGGAAAGACTGCTGTCAGGGTCCTCTCCAAAGTACTGAAGAGCAGTGATGTCAGTCTGGAGACTAAGGTGTGGCTGATCCAGGCCATAGTCTTTGCAATCACTTGCTATGCATCCAAAAGCTGAACAATGAATGACTAGGGATGATGTTGTTGTTGTTGTTTGATGCCGTCGAGTCGTAGATGACTCATAGTGACCCTATGAACAAACAGCCTGAGCACTGTTCATACACAGAGTTTCCAGAGGCAAGTCATTTTGGAAGTGGATGCCGCTAGGGATGATAGCAGGAGAATTAATGCTTTTGAGCTATAGTGCTTGAGAGGAGTATTAAATATACCATGGACTACTAGGAGAACAAACAAGTTCATCCTGTTGTTGTTGTTGTTGTTGTTATGCGCCGTCGAGTAATTTGTGACTCATAGCGACCCTATGTACAACAGCCCTAAACCCTGCTCTGTCCTGTGCCAACCTCACTGCCTCTGACACACCCATCCTGATCACCCCAGTCACTGAATCAATCCACCTCATAGAGGGTCATCCCCTCCTGCGCTGTCCCTCTTCTCTACCCAGCATGATGTCTCTCTCCAAAGACCTGTCTCTCCTTGCAACATGTCCAAAGTATGTCAGATGAAGCCCCGGAATCTTTGCCTCCAAGGAATAGCCTGGTTTAACCCTCTCTAGGCTGAATCTGTTTGTTTTCTTGGCAGTCCATGGTACATTCAATACTCTTCTCCAGCACCACATCTCAAAGGCGTCAGTTCTCCTTCTGTCTTCCCTAGTCATTGTCCAGCTCTCTGATGCATAACAAGTGATTGCAAAGACCATGGTTAGAGTGTGTTAAACAGGCTGCTTCTTGGAAGTAAGGATTTGCAAGCTTCATCTGACATATTTTGGACATGTTGCAAGGAGGGATTAGTCCTTGAAGGGAGACATCATGCTTGAGAGGGTGAAGGGACAGTGCAAGAGAGGAAAACCTTTGATGAGATGGATTGATTCAGTGGCTGGGATAATGTGGGTAGGTATGTCAAAGACAATAATGTGCTGAAAAGATAGAGTAGATTTTGGGGCTGTTGTACATAGGGTCACTATGAGTCATAGGCACAAAACAACAGTTATTACCTTGGATATTAAATATGCATGCTTTGCATAACATTTTTTAAAATTAAGTCAAACAAATTCTAGCTCTTTATTTGAAACATGTTATTTTATAATGTGATGATACCTTTTTTCACTCTTCATGCATAAATGATTTTTTTCCCCAAAACCATTATTGGTTAGTATTATTGTTTGCTCCTGAAAACATGCTGTTCAAGGTCACCAGCTGCTCGATGGGAGAAGGATGGTCAATCTCCTCCCATGCAATTAACAGCCTCTGAAAACCCATCTGAGGGTCAGCAATGGGTCGGTTCTGGCTCGACGGTAGTTAACAACAACATATTGTTTGCTCCTGAAAACACTTCCACTACAAAATTATTGGAAGGAAACCTTCTATGTTAACAAATAACTAAGGATTTACAAACCTTTGACAATTGTAGCAACCTGCTACAGCTATCTTCCCACTGGATTAGTTTCAATCTATTATTTTGAAAAATGTTTAGGGAGCTTCCAGTCTACATGACTGATTTTCATCCAAAGCAGGTATGATTAACTCGTAAATGAAAGTTCATATTCTTCACTGACCCCAAATGCCCAAGTGGTGGCACATCCTTCATCCACTTTGTTTTGTGACTCTATCAAATGAACCCACTATCACGGCCACCGTCATCTGTTCATTATGAACCTTTCTGCTTCAGGCCCAGGATTCCATGTGTTCATTAAAATTATCTTTCAATAGTTTCTCCCTTGCTTCACTCTTTATTAATATGTTGTTTGGTTGTATATATCCATTTTATTTGTATGAGATTTTTTAAGAATAAGAAAATCCAAAGGGGGGAAGTAAAAACCCACCAAAATTGTAGAATCCATTATCTTTCCTTTGGCAAGTTACATAGTGTTTAAATGAGGTCCTTTGCAATCTCTGAATTTTTCTTTATATTTCTAATTTTACACAAATTAATTCCAAGGGGAGCTCTGGTGGCCTAGTGGCAAGAAGCTGCACTGCAATCCCAGAGGTGCACGGTTCAAATCCACCAGATGCTCTGC
>NW_006399985.1:1950111-1951112 GCF_000299155.1 Elephantulus edwardii | reverse complement strand
AGGGTGAAACCAAGTCTCTCTTTGGAGGCTAGGATTTTGAAGCTCTGTCTCACATACTTTGGGCACATGACCAGGAGAGACCAGTCGTTGGAGAAGGACATCATGCTCAGAAGGGTGGAGGGACAGCGTGGGAGAGGAAGACTTCCAAATGAGATGGATTGATACAGTAACTGGAGCAATGGGAGTTGGAATTAGTGAGACTGGCTCAGAACAGGCAAGGGTTCAGAGCTGCTGTACATAGGGGTCACTATGGGTTGCAGGAGACTCAGCGGGCACATAACAACAACCAACAATAACATATTATATTGGTTGTTTTTTATTTAAGTCTTTTGTTTAGCGTCAACAAGACCTTGGGGAGGGCCTTTGTATTTAAAAGTCAGTTGTTACAATGTTTTTGAGGCACATTCTCTAAATGGTCCAGCACTCTTCTGTCGATATGTTCTGCCAAGGTAACCTGGGGTTGCTGTGATGCTGAACTTTGTGCCATTGGGGTGTCACATGCCAAAATGGTTACCCACGGTGGACAGTGTCCCGTGGAGCTCCCAGTTAAGACAGGTTTGCATGGAGGAATGGCATCCACTTTCTAAACCACATGCCTCCAGAAACTTTGTGAACTTTGAGAAGAAAAACTTCAGGCCTTTTGTTCTTAGGGCCACTAGGATTCATGCTCGACTTGATGGCAACCAACAACAAAAACAACAATTTACAGGTGCTTTTACTTTCAAAGGGCAATGTTGTTGTCGTTGTTATGTGCCATCAAGTCACTTACAACATAGCAACCCTCTGTACAGCAGCTCTGAAGTCTGCCGGATCCTGAGTCAGTCTCACTAGTTCCAACACAATTATCTCCACTGCCTCTGTTACTATATCAATCCTTCTCATTCAGGGTCTTCCTTTCCTGCACTGTCCCTCCACCCTTCTAGAAGAAACTATTCTTTGGAGAATGTCATCATTCTTTTTTTAAAAAATTGCTATTAATTTTAATGAAAATTTACAGAGAC
>NW_006399985.1:1930481-1949831 GCF_000299155.1 Elephantulus edwardii | reverse complement strand
TTTGTGACTGAGATATTTCACTCAGCATGATGTCCTCCAGGGTCACCCATTTTGAATAATATTTCATGAGTTCCTTGTTTTTCAGTGCAGCATAGTATTCCATTGTGTGAATATACCACAGCTTCTCTATCCATTCGTTTGTTGATGGGCACTTAGGTTGTTTCCAATTTCTTGCTATTGTGAACAAAGCTGCGATAAATATGGGTGTGCATGTATCAGTTATGGTTTCTTAGGGGTATATTCCCAGTAGTGTAATTGCTAGGTCAAATGGTATTTCTATTTGCAACTTTTTGAGAAAGTGCCATTCTGCCTTCCACAGCAGTTGCACTATTTTACACTAACACCAACAGTTAATAAGGGTTCCAGTTTCTCCACAACCTGGCCAGCATTTGTTGCTTGCTGTTCTGTTAAATTTAGCTATTCTGACTGGGGTGAGATGATATCTCATAGTTGTTTTGATTTGCATCTCTCTTAGAGCTAGGAATTTTAAACACATATTCTTGTGCTTTTTGGCCATTTGAATGTCTTCTTCGGTGAAGTGTCTGTTCATATCCTGTGCCCATTTTTCAATTGGGTTGTTTACCTTTATCTTGTTGTGGACATCCTTCTTGAAAAAGCAGAGGATTGTCCAAGGAGATGAAGGTCCTCAACCACGTGGGTTGACACAGTGTCTGCATCAATGGGCTCTAGTGTGTCAGGAAGTGTGAGGATGGGACAGGGCTCGGATGTATTATTCATAAGATCTAGAGTTAGGTATTCGACTCAACTGCACCTAACAAAAGCACAGCAACGGATTACATAAGTGGGGCTGAAGCAAATCTAAGAGGTCCTGTCACGGTGCGTACTGAGTGGAGAGCAGTCCAACAAGGAGATGAAGAGATGAGCATGATGAGTAGAGAGATGAGTGTTCCCTTCTGTAAGGAGCTCCAGCCACAGAAACGGGACGGAGGGTCAACACGCGTCGCACCAAACAGAAGGGACTTGCGCTTTGACCGCACACTGTGCTCACCCATTAAAAGTGACCATCACAACAAAAGGGTAACTTAGTACATTGATTCAGGAGATTCTTGACTTTATTCACTAGATATGTCACTAAAACACATATTAAGAGCATTAGCTGTTGAAAGATTTCTGTAAATCTAGAATAAGTGTGTTCCCTCCTCCCCCTTGGGAGTAGGGTAAAAGAGTAGGGGAGTCTGAAGTTTTAATTCCCAAGGTAATGTGTGAAATAAGATCTTGTATTTGATTGGTCCCTTGATACAGAACCATACATATTGTGAGAAGTGCAGTTAAGATACATTAGGAAAGCTATTCCAAGTCACTCAGAGGACAGCTATGCATATTCCATTTCCAAACGCTGAGCTGTTTGTTTTCTAATTTTCAACAGGAGTGGCATCAGAAACTCTGTGAACTTTGGTAAGTGTTGATAATTGTAGAGGGGCATCAGGCCTTTTGTTCATAGGATTGCTATGAGTCGTGCTCGACATGAAGGCAGTCACCACCACAACAACACAGACAACTGCTTAAAATGAGTGTTAAAATTATCAGGAAGTGTAGATCTCATGTGCTTGCGCTCACTCATTTTAGATTTTTCTTCTACTACTAACTTGTAATTCAAAAAAAGACTAGAATGTCTTATTTAATCATTTCAGAGGATTGCTCAAGGATTCAAATCAGTAACTTGGTTTTTACAAGGTGCTGCAAGTGTTGGTAACCATACTGCAAGACACTGCAAAGAGAAGGGTCAGGTTTTCTTTTTAAAATATTGTCCATTTTTCCTCTTTTGAATTTTCTATTCATTTATTAATTCATACATGTCATACCTACAAAAGAGGTTATATATTACAAAATGGACAATTTTCTGAAGAGACTATTTTGCTTGAACTGCAAAGGATTGAAAGAGATTTGTACATTGTTGATTTTGGTACTTCATACTGGGACTTTTAAAACGTTTTTATCAAATAAAGTTTTGTTTTCTCCTTTCTGTTTAAAAAAAGAGAGAGAGACCATCATAGATCTAAAAACCTAATTCTTTATGCACTGCTTTTTCTGGTAGTCAGTTCCCTGTCACTGGCAATCTATGCCAAGATCAGTTGTCCATTTTGCCCATGAAATTCATTGCCAGACAGACTGATTTGGACCCCCAGACAAACCAGAGCAGCCCTTAAGACTCACAAAGGTGTCACCTCTGCAGAAGCCAACTGCCCCATATGACATCTTCCCCCACAGTGTGGCTGGAGTCACACAACAGATTTTTGGTAAGCAGTTCAATGCCCATAGGTAGCGTTTACTTGGCATAGCTCATGTGCTCTCCAGTCTGTTTAACTCGTTGTTGTTGTTGTTGTTGTTGTTGTTGTATACCATCGAGTTGGAACCAAGCCATAGCTGACCCTCCAGTGGGGAGATTGCCCATCCTCCTCCCACAGAGCAGCTAGTGGCCTTGAACCACGTGCCTTGAGGATTGTAGCACAGATTCTTACCACTAGGCCAACAGAAGAATCCTGTATCTTTACACGAGGCTAAGAATCCCATTTCATTAGCCTCATTTAACTTAAGATTAGAGAAAAGTTAAACAGCTTTTCATTCTTAATCAGTTACAAGGGGTTCAAAACTACAATCCAGTGACAGCACTCTTAAAAAGAAAATTCCCGCCAGAGAAGGGGAATTGAGGAGTGCAGGCAATATGTGTCTGTGGAGTTGAGGCTCAGAGTTCAATCTCGTGGCACTATGCCTGCTTTGCCTCCGTTCTCCTCCGATATGTTCGTCAGGGTCACTCCTCCTCGGCAGTCGTGGGAAAGTGCTGAAAGAGAATATATGGTGGTTGAGATAATGATTATATAAAGATATTTATTATCATTTGTGTCTTATTACAACAGAATATTTTGAAATCCACTAAAATGCTTTTGCAGCCAACAACAGTAGGAAAAACAAACTTTTCTCATGTGCAACTGTCAAAGCTTATGCTAAAATCATTATTGATTTTTACTTGACTTTATTCAATGTCTGGGTTTGGTTTTTAAACATTTCAGCAACAGAAAAGTAAGAATAACTTTTCAGCTTTTTGCCATGTGAAAAACTTCGTATCTGTTACAGCCTTTTCACTCTTTACTCTGATCCTAACTTGGTAGTTTTCTGTTTACATAGCTAAAGTCTCTAACCTCTTTAATTCACAGCCTATTTAAATATGATCAGGTCTACTGGCTCATATGTGATACGAAAGATGTGAACATTTACAATCACATCAACATTCTCCATTACAAATCTTATTAGGTATCCTCCAGGCTAAATTTCTAGGAGTTAGAACTTTGACTCGTTGATATTGAACCTCAATCTAGTCATTAATACTTAAGTACCTTAAGAAAGTGAACTATGTAATACATTGGTTACTTTTTCCTAACCCACTGTAATGCTTTTAAAAAATTATATCAAGGACTCTTTTCTTCTTTTCAATATTAGCCCAACAATGCTAACTATAAGATCTGTAAGTGTCCAAAAGATAGAAACGAGAGAAAACTTGCAGAAAAGCCCAGACAAAGTCCAAAAAAGAAGAAAATCCTCCCAAAAGAAAGAAAACTGAAAACACATGCAGTGTCATCCTCCATTAGGGTAGCTCGTGCATGGTTCTTGCTGAAGAACAGACACTCGATCTGCTTCGAATTATTTGTCACTTGGCTTCTTTATATTTCCATGCCCTATTTTACATTTTGTTCACTACTCATTGTGTTACACAATCTACATGCTGTTAAAATAATGTTAATACAGATTCTTATTAAGGACTGAACGATGTATAGCCAATTTGAGAACACTCCCAAACCCTTGATGTTTTAGACTTTGCAATCAAACTTGATGGTTCGGGGACTTGAATTCATCTGTTCTCGGTTCAGTAAAAATAAAGTCCAATGAACAGAACTTTGAACGGCTTATAAAAATGTTCAGAAAGCTTCTTGCACTTCAAATAGCACTTAAGACAGAACATTTTGATGAATTTAGTGTAAATGAATCAGAAGCATATGGATTAAATTTACCTTAAAATACTCCTGGGCTTAAGAATTAAGAGAAAATGTGCTTGGCAAAACACATTTTGGGTTTTGCCTAACCCAGAACATTGGAAAAGTAGTTCAAGATGTTTGAGGAACCCAAAACATGGCTGGGTTCACCCGTCCCTAATCCTCTGTGGTAATAGCAAAGGACAGGCAGAGGCCGACTTTAGGTGCATAAATCTAATTCACATTTTATCTTGGTCATCCCAAGATTTTGGATTGGTTCAGTATTCCTTGCCTCGTCTAAATCAAATTTGTGCTTTTTTGATAAAAACCTCTTTCTTCTGTAGACTTTTATATGTGTTTTCTAGGAAGGGTGTGGTTCTACACAGTAACAGCAGTTCTAGGTCCACACGCACTAAAGGGGAGATTTCAGAAAGTTTGGATCTACCTCGGAGCATTAAAGAGATTCGTGAACTTTGTTATAATCTCTCAACAACTATCATTCTGAATGAGTAGTTGGCCAATTCTTTCGAATTAAAAAGTTAACAGACGATGCTGAAGAGGACTGTTTCCAAAGCAAGCGACTGTGTGAGAATGCATATTATGAAATTTTAGTTCTCTGAAATGCATTTTATTGTACACAATAAAGGAGTAATATCATGAGCAATTAGTTACATGTTCTGAAAATAGTTTTTTAATAAAAAAGTCCAATAATTTATTCCTGATTTAGCATACTGCCATTCAGATTTAAACTGTTTTTCCACTTTGATTTATGACTAACATTTTGTGAGTAAACAAGTGGGGGGGAAACCCTCTCTTTATATTCTGTCTTCCTCCTTCTCTCCCCAAAGACCCAGGAGAAGCGCACATCACTGATTCACATTAAATTAAATAAAGAGATTCTGATGACTTGATGTCTCCAGAGACCCCAAATTTCAGCACTAAATACTCATATTATGAAATCTATTTCTTCAAATTGGAAAATGATGTTTTGAACTAAGACCGTATGTTAAAAATAATACCTAAAATATAACCTAAATGTGAATTTTTATAATGAATAATATTAAAAATAAGATATAATATTGAATTTAGTAAGTCCAAATGATACTTTACTATGGAAAATTTTGAGCATTAGCAAGTTCCAAAAGAAAGAAAATTTTCACATTACAGAGTTAATGATAGGCTATTTATGAAAAATGACAAAAAGTTATCAAAAGGATATAAGAATTATTTTGTACATATTTGTAAGAGTAGGCTAAGTATTTTTTTAATAATTTTAATGAGCATTTACAGAGATTTTGGATTTCCATTCATTCATTGCTGCACTTCTCTCCCCACCCATCCTTCCCTCCCCCCCTCCCAGTTCGCTCCTCTCTTTCAAAAGTAAAAGAAACACTCCTTCCCTGATACACAATCCCCCCCGCACCCCTCCCACTGCCCCAAGTACATTCCACTATGCAACCTTAATTGTGGCTAAATATTTTTAAAGGGGTACTTATTTAAACAGAAGATTAGAAGGATATAATGTTTACATTGAAATGAATAACTAAGAGGTTAAAGTAGATTATTTATTTTTAAATATTGATAGAAAAACAGTAGACCTAACTTTGCAACTCAGTTTTCCATCAAGCCCAAGTCTTTGAAGTTCATTAATAACAAAGATATTCTCAGCACACTCCAGGGAAATCAGACATCTGCACTGCAGATACAGGTTTTAATTTGAACTTCTCATTAACACCCTCTGGATTCCGGCATACCTACAATAATCTCTCATCTCTGAGAATTTATTCATCATCTACTATGATCACGATATGAAATTGACAATAAAGGAAATAGAAATATTGTTTATTGGAATAACCACCGATTCATGTCACCACTGTGCACAACAGAGAGAAGCCCTGATCCACCTTTACAATCACTGGTGAGCTCAAGTGCAGAACTGAAACCACTTGTAAGCACCAGATATGAAAATCTCTGATGCCTTGGTGGTTAAACAACGTGACTACTAACTAAGGGCAGTGGTTCAAAGCTACCATTTGCTCTAGGAGAAAGATGTAGCTATCTGCTGCTGTAGAGATGTACAGTCTTGGGTACCGTGTGGAGCTGTAATCTCTTTATGAATCAGAACCAATTTAAAGACAATTGATTTCTTTTGGAGACTAGGGTTTGCGATTGTATTGAGACTGACGGCAGTGTCAGCCCTGGCTCTCTTACTAACTACGCCTGTGTAGGCTGGGGGGGAAATCAACCAAACATTCCATTTGTTAATTTTGTAGAGATTTGTTGCTGTTTTTCTGGGTATTTTTCCTATTATGATGACAGTAGTAGCACTCACTATATATTTTAGAATCAACTGTTACAACTCCTACACGAATTCCTTTTCATCAAAATCGTCATTGTGGTTAGGTGGCCTTGGGTCAAGTATGACTCGTAGAAAGCCAAAGAACAACAGATCTGAACCTTCTCCTGTCCTGTGCTGTCCACCTCACCTCTGATACAGTTGAGCCCATTGCTGCGGTCACTGTGTCAATCCTTCTCATTGAGTGTCTCCCCCTCACTCACTGACCCCGCCTTTGCAAGCATGATGTCCTTTTCTAAGAAATATCCTCTCTTAGCAATACGTCCAAAGTATGTAGGATGAAGCTTAACCTTCCTTGCTTCTGAGGAGTATTCTGGTGTCACTTTTTCCAAGACATATCTATCTGTATGTTATTTTGGCAGTCCACAGGATACTTACTCATTCCAACATCACAACTCAAAGGCATCAATTTTCTGTCTTCCTTATTTATTGTCCACCGCTCAGAGAGGCATAGTAAGTGATAGGAAAGGCCATGGCCAGAAGCAGGCATATCTTAGTCTTCAAACTAACATCATTGATCCTCGGTAGTTTGGAGAGGTCCCTGACAGTGGATTTAGCCAATACAATACATCTCTTGATTTCCTGACTACTGGTACCAAGGGTATTGACTGTGGATCCAAGTAAGACGAGATCATTGACAATTTCAATATTTTCTCCACCTATCATGATGTTGTATCTTGGTCCATCGGTTAAAATTTTTGTCTTCTTGATGTTGAAATGCAGTCCATATTGAAAGCTGTTGTTGTTATTGATTGCCGTCTAGTTGAGAATGACTCAGTGATCTACGAACAATAGATCTGAGACCTTTCTATAGGTATTGTCATTTCTCAAAGTTCATACAGTTTCCAGAGGCATGTTGTTTAGGAAGTGAATGCCACTCCTGCTTCCAAACCTGTCTTAAACTGGGCACTCCACCAAACACTGTCCACCATGAGTAACCATTATGGCATTTGACACCCCAATGACACAAGGTTTAGCATCACAGCAACCCCAGGTTACCTCAGTACAGCATATTGACAGAAGAGTGCTGTACCACTTAGAAGAATGTTCCTCAAAAATATAGTAACAACTGGCTTTTAAATGTAAAGACCCTCCCCAAGGTCTTGTTGACTCTAAACAAAATGCTTAAATAACAATATGGAATGCTTCACAAATTTGTGTGTCATCCTTGCACAGGGGCCATGCTAATCTTCTCTGTATTGTTCCAATTTTAGTGTATGTGCTGACTTGAACTTCTGCAGCAAGCACTTCAAGTCCTCTTCACTTACAGCAAGCAAGGTTATGTTGGCTGCATAACATAGGTTGTTGATGAGTCTTCTTCTGATGTCACTGTCTTCTTCATAGAGTTCCGTTTCTAGAATAATTTGCTGAGTGAAATGATTGAATGGGTCTGAAGAAAAGATACGACCCTGAAAAGCCTCTTTCCTTATTTTAAACCATGCAGTGTTCCTTTGCTATGTTCAAACAACAATTTTTTTTTTGGTCTAAATATATGTTTCAGATGAGCATAATTAAGTTTTCTAGGATTCTCACTCTTCTGAATGTTAGCCATGGTTTTTATGATCCACGAATTCCAATGTCTTTGCACAGTCAATAAAACACAGACATTCTTCTGGTACTCTCTACCTCCAGCCAGGATCCATCAGACATTAGTAATGATGCGCCAGTGCTACGACATTTTCTAAGGCCAGCTTGAACTACCTGCAGTTCTCTGTCAATGTGTTGTTCTAGCTGTTTCTGGATATTCTTGACCAATATTTTGCTTCATCAAGGTTGGCATGCGGTAAATATTTCAGTGGCAAAAGTGACCAATGATAGTCATAGTAGAAATGCTTGTTATTACTATTAATTCCAGTACTGAGCTATTATTGTTGTTAGGTGTCATCACCTAAGTTGACTATAACTCATAACAATTGAATGAACAATTGATCTTACCTTTACCCTATGGTGTGCACCCCTCAGGATCTCTGATATACTCGAGCCCATTGTGACAGTCACTGTCACTTCATCTTGTTGAGGATCTTACTCTCTTTTTCTGTCCTTCCACCTTCTCCAATCTGATGTCTTTTTCCAAGGGCTGGTCCCTCTGGACAACATGACACTGTATATGAGATGGAATTTCACCATCCTTGACTCTAGGGAGCATTCTGGTTGCATTTCCTACAACATGGGTTTGTTTCTTCTTTTGGCAGTCCGTAGGATATTCACTACTCTTCTCCAACACCAACACCAAAAGCTAATGACATGTTAGGTCTGTCTTGGAGAGGGTGAAACCAAGTCTCTCTTTGGAGGCTAGGATTTTGAAGCTCTGTCTCACTCACTTTGGGCACATAGCCAGGAGAGACTGGTCCTTGGAGAAGGACATCATGCTTGGTAGGGACAGTGCAGTAGAGGAAGCCCCTGGAGGAGATGGACTGATACAGTAACTGGAGCAATGGGGGGTTGGTATTTTGGAGTTAGTAAGACTGGCTCTCTCCAAGACAGAACTATTTGTTTTCTTGGCAGTCCATGGTATGTTCAAGAGTCTTCACCAGCACCACAAACTCAAAGGCATCTATTCTTCTTTTGTCATCCTTAGTCATTGTCCAACTCTCTGAAGCATAACAAGTAATTGAAAAGACCATGGCCTGGATTAGGCACACCTTTGTATCTAGACTGACATCGTTGCTACTAATATTTAATATATAACAATGGTGATAACCTTTGAACCTGGAACTAAACTCACGGCTATGACTCAACTGTCATAAAAATTGAGGCTGAAAAGATGAACACTAACACTTGCAAAGTGCGTACTTCTTAGAATAATCAGCCATACAAGATCAAAAGACCAACATCTGCCCAGGAATTAAGATCAGGTGGCAAGTAAGATGACAGAAGGCTGGATGGATGTGAGACTCACAAAGACACAGAGCGAAGAGTGCTGAAACAATGCGGGAAATGTCAAGTCCTCCACACAAGCAAACCTTGTTTTGACGTCTGACTGGAAAATCAACTGACCAAGTAAACTTACACTCAAAGCACAGTAAAAAAATTAATAGGACGGAACAAAATACAAAAGAATGAAAAATAGACAGTTGTGTACAAAAGATACTGGTTTTTTGCATGTTTGTTTCAGCATATTATTTATAATATAGAACATTTATATAATTGCCCTTATTACTCACGGAGAGTCATGTATATATTATTTAGATACATATGAATTGGTTTTGAAGTAGAAAATGAGTTTTGTATATACATTGTTGTCAAAAGTTGGAAAATAACTCAACCTGGGGAAAATATTTTTTTAAAAGGAATTTGTATTATAGCTAGTATATTTTTTCTTCTTTTCACTTTTTAATATTTTTATTGGTTTGCTTACAAAGTTTGTATACATTGCATTTCACACAATTCTTCATTTCGCATTGTGTACATTCACATGGATTATGTTTTATAAAATTAATCACCATTGGACCTTGCCCATTCTTACCCTCTTTTGGCCCAGATACTACCCAATTACTTCTCCCCTCCACTCACCAAATTGTGCAATCCTGTGGTTTTGCCTCTAGCCATCCTCATACCTCCACACCTCCCCTCCCCTTTTTGAGTTCCCATGCATATTTTACCAGTTATCCTTCTATTTTTCCAATAATGGTCTTATGCAGTATTTGTCCTTATGAGACTGCATTAGTTCACTCGGCATTATGGTCTCCAGCTTCTCCCAAGTTACATAATATTTTTCTAAATAGTTGTTCCTGAGTGCTTCATGGTATTCCATTGTGTGAGTGTACCAGTTTCTCAAACCATTCAGTTGTGGTTAGACATCTGGGCTGTTTCCATGTTTTGGGTGTGGTGAATGAATAACATTGCTATGAGCATTAGTGTACAAATCTCTGTTTGTGTCTAATGTTCTAATGCCCTTGGGGTATATTCCTAGTAGTAGAAGAGCTGGGTCATACCCTTTTGAGGAAACACCAATCTGTCTTCAAGAATGGCTATCCCATTTTACAATCCCACCAACCTTGTATGAGAGTTCCCACCTCTCTACATCCTCTTCAATGTTTATTTATTGCCTGCTGCTCTACGAAACTTTGTCACTGCTACTGGGATGAGAGGATATCACACTTTTATTTTCATTCCTCTTGTTCTGTACCATCCAGTTGGAAGACCTGTAGTGGACCTTTCAGCAGATTTTCAGAGGCAGTAAACGGCACAGGAGAGTGCCCATCCTTCTCCCATGGACTAGCTGGTAGATTCGAACCAAGTTCCTTTCGGTTGGCAGCACAATTGTGCTTTATTGTATAAATGAATCTATGTTGTTGTTGTTAAGTGCCATCGAGTCACAGGCGACTCATAGCGACCCTATGAAGGAGAGTTCTCGATGCTTGGGTGTCTCTCATCCTCTCTCCAGGTTCATAGGGTTTCCAGAGACAAGCTATTACGGAAGTGGATGCCAATCCTGCTTCCAATAGGGATATGTAAACCTAAATGCTGTTGTTGTTGTTATGTGCCATCGAGTTGCTTGCGACTCATAGCGACCCTATGTACAACAGCCCTAAACCCTGCTCTCTCCTGTGCCAATCTCATTGCCTCCGACACACCCATCCCGATTACCCCAGTCTCTGAATCAATCCACCTCATAGAGGGTCTTCTCCTTCTGCACCGTTCCTCTACCCTCCCAAGCATGATGTCCCTCTCCAAGGACCTCTCCCTCCTTACAATATGTCCAAAGTATGTCAGATGAGGCCTCTGAACCCTAAATCTAGTCAGATTTATACACTTGTATGCACATATAAACATATTTTCACACTCCTGTTATTTAGTTGTTGCATTATTGTATATTTCCTAGCATTTATCAAAATGTGTTCCCCCCCCCAAAAAAAAAGAAAAAGTGTCTCTTTTTGGTTTTATACTTTGTGACATCATTTACCTTGGTCAAGCTGTGCTTACTTCTACCTTTGATATAATATTTCTCATTCTCCACAATAACAAAAATGTATGTCCAGAGAAAGCTTTCTCTCCTTTCCTGCCTTTCACTAGAAACCAGCACTGAATGTTAGTTTCATTACATATACCTATTACTTTTACAATGGAGAAATATCCATGATAAGAAAATATTTGCCCTTTTGTGATTGACTTATTTCGCTAGTATAAAGCTGTCCAGCTTCATCAGTGTCTTGGGACCTAATCTTGTGAGGTGTTTGGTTACAATGAAGAAGTATGTGTAGCTGTGCCTTATTATTACTGTTTTTTATAATAAATTAGAAATATTTCATTACATATGCTATTAGCATACATAAGATTATGTATGAATATACCTACATATATTCATTCGCACATCCACATATTTCATCTTATTTACATATGTACATTTATGTGTGTACATATATCTGCATACTTAGTTATATGGCCACACATAATTTTTAGTTGTTATCATTGTCATTGGCACCCAAGTGTTGAGGACTCTCCTTCATGGGGTTTCTATGAGTCGCCTGCAACTCTATGGCACTTAATAACATCAACAGAGAGAGAGATCAGCTGGCCCAGTGGACAGAAAGCGATGCTATCAAGCCAAAGGTGGGTGACTTTTAATCCGCGGCCCTCAGGCCTGTCTTTCATTGTTTTTGTTCAGACATTCCTCTAGGTCGTATAGCCCTGGTGTACAAGTGTTGTGAGGCTGAACACTGTGACCCTGGTGTGTCAAATGAGTTAATGACTGATTACCCAATGCGGACAGACTGGGGTGGAGCTCCCCGATTGAACAAGCATGGAAGGAGGATTGGCATCCGCTTTCTTAATAGCTTGCCTCCGGAAACCCTATGAGCCTGGAGAGAGGATGAAAGGCACCCAAGCATCGAGGACTCTCCTTCATAGGGTTGCTATGAGTCTCCTGCCACTCGATGGCACTTAACAACAACAACAATTTATTGGTAGTGATTTTGAAGATTTCTTCATGTGTCTGTTGGCCACTCGAATGCCTTCCTTTGTGAAAAGTCTTTCCATATAGTTTGCCCATTTTCTATTTAGGTTCTTTATCTTTTTTTCTTTCTTCTGAAGCCTCAGGAGTATTCTGTAAACTTTTGTTAGGAAATCCTTGTCATAGATAGTCTGCCAAATGTTTGTTCCCAGTCGACAGGTTTTGTTTTCACCCTGGTGGAAAACTTTTTTGATAAGCACAGAGATTTAATCTTTAGAAAGTTGCATTAATCAATTTTATCCATCTGGGGTGTGCATTTCTGGCTGTATATGGCATGCTCTTTATAACATAGGCTAGGCCTTCTAAGCTTGATGCCAGTTTGTTGTTTATTAATTTTATGGTTTTGGCCTTTACTCCCAGGTCTCTGGTCTACTTTGAGTGGATTTTTATTTATGGTGTGAGGTGTAGATCCTGTTTCAGCTTTCTGCAGGCAGCAATCCGATTTTGCCAGCATCATTTGTTGAAGAGGTTGCCATGTCCTCATTTGCTAGGTTTTACTTCCTTGTCGAATATCAATTGACCTTGGATTAGTGGGTCCATTTCTGAATTCTCTATTCTATTTCATTGGTCTATCTACCTGTCAATCTACCAGTACCATGCTGTTTTAGTTACTCCCACTGCATATTATGTTTAGAGGTCAGGGAATACTATGCCTCCCACTTCATTCTTTTTTAGAAGTACTTTTTCATAATTTCCCTTTCGATCTTGAAAAATGAGTATTGTAATCTGTCTTGGGATTGCATTGAACATGTAGATTGCTTTTGGTAGGACTGTCATTTTCTTGAGTCTTCCTATCTATGAACAGGGCACATTTCCCCATTCATTTAGGTCTTTTATTATATCTTCCAGAAATGTTCTCTAGTTTTCTTTGTACAGGTCTTTAATGTCTCTAGTTAGGTTCACCCCCAAGGATCTCAATTTGTGGTTGGCTATTGTAATTAGTATTGCTTTCTTAGTTACCTTCTCTGTATTTTCTTTGTTACTATAAAGGAATCCCACTGATTTTTGAATATTGATTTTGTATCACACAACTCAACTAAACCAGTCCACAAGCTCTAACTCTTGTTGTTGAATCCTTGGAGTCTTCTGTGTACACTATCATATCATCTGCATATAGCAACAGTTTTATAGTTTCTTTGCAAATCTAGTCGCCTTTTATTTCCTTCTCTTATCATATTGCCCTAGCAAGTGTTTCCAATATAATATTGAATAGAAGTGGTAACAGTGGGCATCTTTGTCTGCTCCCTATTCTCAAGAAAAATGCGTTTAGTCTTTCTTCATTGAAAATAATATTGCCATATATGCTTTTCACTATGTTAAGGAACTTTTCTTCTATTCCAATTTTGCTGAGTGTCTTAATGGAGAAAGTGTGTTGGATTTTATCAAATGCCTTCTCTGCACCACTTGCTAAGATCATATGTTTCTTATTATTTGCTTTGGTAATGTGGTGAATTACATTGATTATTTTTCTTATGTTAAACCATCCTTGCATACCTGCTATGAATCTCACTTGGTCATGATGAATTTTTTTTTTTTTATGTGCTTTTGGATTCTATTGGCTAGAGTTTTGTTAAGGATTTTCCCATCTATGTTCATGAGAAACATTGGTCTCTCATTTTGGTAATACCTATGCCTGATTTCAGTTTTTAAATCACTTTAAGTAGAATGGGTAAAAAAAATTCTTAGAATGTTTAGTAGAATACAGATGTGAAGCCATCTGATCCAGATATTTTTGTGGGGGCGTATTTTTTTATGACCTGCTCAATTTCTTCTTTTGTGATGGTTCTGTTCAAGTGTTCTACATCTGGCCATGTCAATCTGGGTAGGGCATGAGTTTCAAGGAATTTATCCATTTCCTCTAAGTTTTCAAATTTATCAGAACAGATTATCCGGGAGGCTGGGCTCTATGAGGACAAATGAGGGGTCAAGATTGGTGGAAGATCTACCAACAATCTGCAGATGTTATGCAGATGACACAACCCTACTTGCTGGAACTGAGGAGGACCCGAAGCACTTGCTACAGAGGGTCAAGGACTGTAGCTTCCAATATGAATTGAGGCTCAATGTCAAGAAGACAAAGATTCCCACCACTGGGACAATTGGCAGCATCAGGATGGATGGTGAAGAGATTGAGATAGTTAACGACTTTAGTCTGCTTGGCTCCACAGTCAAGACTCTAGTCACCAGTAGCCAGGAAATTTAAAAATGTATTGTCATGGGAAAGTGCTGTTAGGGACCTCTCCAAAGTACTGAAGAGCAATGCTGTCACTCTGGAGACTAAGGTGCATCTGACACAGGCCATGGTCTTTGCTATCACTTGTTATGCATCAGAGAGTTGGACAATGACCAAGGAGGCTAGAAGGAGAATTGATGCCTTTGAGCTGTGGAGCTGGAGAAGAGTATTAAGGGCACCATGGACTGGTAGGAAAAGAAACAGATTCATCCTGAAAACAGTTAAATGGGGTGACTCCCTGGAGGGAAGGATTCTGAGGCTCCATCTAACATACTTTGGACATGTTGTAAGGAGGGATGGTTCCTTGGAGAGGGACATCATGCTTGGTAGGGTGGAGGGACAACGCAGGAGGGGAAAGCCCTCTATGAGGTGGATTGATTCAGTGACTGGGATAATTGGGATGGGTGTGTCAGAGATGGTGCAATTGGCACAGGACAGAGCAGAGTTTAGGGCTATTGTACGTAGGGTTGCTATGAGTTGCAAGCAACTCAACAGCACATAACAACAACAGCAATATCTTCATAATATTCTGATATTATAAATTTCGTTTCCTCTGGTTCTTTTGTGATGTCACCTCTATCATTAATTAATTGAATTATTAGTTAGTTTCTTCTCTGTTTTCTTTTGTTAAGTTTGTGAATAGTTTGCCAACTTTATTGACTCTTTCAAAAAACAGCTTCTGGTTGTGTTGATGGTTTCAATTGTTTTTCTGTTTTCTATCTCGTTGATTTCAGCCCCTGTTTTTATAAGGGTTAGACTGTTTGGTGTTTTTTTTCTCTTTGATGAAGGTGTTGATTTAGATATTAAGTTTGTTTCTTTCTTTGTTTTTAATGTTTTTACCATTCTGTGAGGAATGCCTTTGCTGCATCCCAGAGGGTTTGCTATGTTATATCTTCATTGTCATTTGTTTTCAGAAACTTTTTTATTTCATTCTTTATTTCTTCCATAACTTAGTCTTGGGTGTTATTTAAGTGTTGTCTAGGGTGTTATTTAGCTTCTAAATTGGTGATTTTCCAAACTTTATCTTCCTGTGGTTAATTTCTAGTTTTATGCAATTGTGATCTATGAAATTACTTTGCAAAATTTCATTTTTTTTTTTATTTTTTGAGGCTTCCTTTGTGGTCTAGTATGTTATCAATTTTAATGTACCATGTGCACTTGAGGAGATTGTAAATTGAATTTTATTTGAGTGCAATACTGAGAATACATGCACAAAATCGAGTTGACTGAATATATAATTTAGATCTTATGCATCTTAAGTTTATTTTTTAGTTGACCTATCCTTTACTGAGAGTGGCGTGTTAAAGTCTCCCACTACTATCGCAGTGCTATTTCTTTCTTCAATTCTGTTAACAGTCATTTGGTGTATTTATCAGATCTATCTTTTGGTACATAGATGTTGACCAATGTACGTCTTCTTGATAAACTGTGCCTTTAATCATTACATAGTGCCCTTTCTTAACTTTTATGGTGGTTTTCATTCTGAAGTCTATTTTATCAGAGAGTAATATTATCACTCCTGCTTTTTTGTGGATGCCATTTCCTTGGTATATATTTTTCCAACCTTTGATTTTGAGTCTATATTTATCTCCATTTCTTAGATGCATCTCTTTTTTTTGTTTGTTTGTTTTTTGGTCTTTTAAAATTTTATTTCATTAATTTTAATGAACATTTATAGGGATTTTGGATTTCCATTCACTCACCGTTGGACTTTTTTCTCTAACCCCCCCCCCCCCACCAGTTCGCTCCTCTCTTTCAAAAGCAAAAGATAAACTTTTTTGTTGGTATGCAATCCCCCCGACCCCAACCCTGCCCCCCGCACCTCAAATGCACTCCACTATGCAACCTTAATTCTGGATTACTGTGATAATTATAATATGCTATCATATATCACTTTTAAACTGTTCTCTCCCTCATCTGTTTCAATTCAGTATATAGATGCATCTCTTGTAGACAACATATTAATGGACTTTGATTTTTGTTCATTCTGCTGTTCCATTTCTCTTGATTGGCATATACAGTTCCTTCACATTAAGTGTGATTATTGGCCGGCCAACTCTTATCATTGTCATTTTGGTGTGTGTGTTTCTTTCTTTTTTTTGTTTTGTTTTGTTTTGTTTTGTTATTGTAACTATGGCCCATCCATTTTCCTCTGGTGTTTCTATGTCAAGGACTTTCCTTAAAAGTTCTTGTAGATTGGTCTTGTTTTCACAATTTTTTTTAGGTTCCTTCTTTTCTGCAAAGGATGTGATTTCTTCTTCATGTTTAATAAAGTGTTTTGCTGGGTACAGGATCCTAGGTTGGCAAATGTTTTCTTTCAGTTTTCTGGATATGCCACCCATTGTTTTCTTGCTTAATTTCTGTTGAAAAATCAGAACTTAATCTAATTGCTTTTCCCCTCAACATTCCACCCTAATCCTCACCAGAACCAGCAAACAAGACTCTGTATAATCCAGCTGCTACAGATGACTTCCAGACTGCTTCCAGCCCCATACTGCTGATCAAAAACGTTTTTAAATAGGAGGCCGAATCACATCATCTCACACTCATTATCAAATCAACATGTTACCATCATCCTCACCAGAAAATGCCATGTAGTATAGTATTTTCTGAAATCATTACTCCTAAGTTCTACATAATATTCCATTGTGGGAATGTACCACAATCTCTCAATCCATTCATTTGTTGATGGGCATTTGGCTGTTTCCATTTTCTTGCTGTTGTGAATAATGCTACTATGAACATCAGTGTGGAAATCTCCATGTCCTTGGAGTATATTCCTAGTATTGTAATAACTGAGTCTTATGGAATTTCTATGTCCAACTTTTAGAGGAAACACCAAACTGCCTTCCAGAGTGGTTTTACATTTTACAATCCCACCAACAGTGTATGAAATACCTCATCTTCACATCCTCTCCAAAATTTATTGCTTGCTGTCCTATTAAACCCTGTCATTCCTACTGGGGTGAGATGATATCTCATTGTTGTTTTAATTTGCATCTTTCTTTATGATGTTACTGATTAGTTGCCAAATTAAAATGCTCATCTATGGAGTAAGCCACTCACTCTACTGGAAGTCCTTTCTGGGAAAATTTGCCTTTCTTGAGGTTCTCTCTGTTCTGCATTTCAGCCCTGTAGGAATCTTGCTTTGATGTAACCCCCTGTAGCTAACTCTGTTGTCTTCCTTCTTGTATGAAGTGGCTGAGTGGTATGAGACCAGGTGCTCTATTCAAGCAGTGTCTCATGCACATTTTCTACTGAAGCCTAATGTCTTCGCTTGTCTCTGGAGTGTCAGAAATAAAGGCCACCGCTCAAGCAGTTTGTGCACAGGGGGTTCTCAAGTCAGACCTCTGTTTCACAGGGTGTTAAGAAAATTATTTCCTCTGCTTGTAGCTCATGTCCTAAAGTCTCTTATTCTGTTTGGCCCCTGGGATGGCCCCACAACTGTGGAGGCAAAGATCCCCAGATGGAGGGAACTATACCCCAAGGAAGCCTCAGACCCATCTCCTCACAGGTAATAGACATTACTCACTCACAAAACCATTTTTAAGTTTGTGAGATGAGAGAATAATATCAATAAAACATTGTGCTTAGAAGAAATAGGAAGTCGTCTGGATTGGCCAGATTCTACAGAAGATTGTTTGCTGGTTCTGGTGAGGGTTAGGGTGGAATGTTTACTGGCCAATGGGTATGAGTTTGGAAGTCATCTGCAGCAGCCTGATTCTACAGAGGTTTGTTTGCTGGTTCTGGTGAGGATGAGGGTGGAATGTCGACGCACTAATGGGTGTGCAGTGATGTGATTCAGCCTCCTATTTAAAAACGCATTTAGTTAAAACACTTCACACAACCCCTTGCAAGTTTGCTGCCCAACAGCAACTGAGTGCTTTTGTCTTTTATGTCTTCTACAAGCTTGGAAGCAGGAGTGGCATCCACTTCCTAAAAAACTTGCCACCAGAAACTCTATGAACTTGGAGGAATAATGAAAGTTATACAAGTATTCAGGTCTTTTATTCATAGAGTTGCTATGAGTCGTCTATGACTCGACAGCACTTAACAACAACAACAAAATGAGAGAGGCTGGAGAGCATTATGCTTAGTTAACTAACACAGTTTCAAAAGACAAATACTACATAAGGTTGTTATACTAGTGAAATGTGTACCAAAGTCCAAAGGGGAAAGCAGGGGTAGGAAGGGAGGTAACAGTGGTTAGACAGGGAGTTGGACAATGACTAGGGATGATAGAAGGAGAATTGCTGCCTTTGAGCTGTAGTGTTGGAGAAGAGTATTGACTATACGATGGACTGCTAAGAAAATGAACAGGTTTGTACTAGAGAGGGTGAAGCCAGGCTGCTCCTTGGAGGCAAGGATTTTGAAGCTTCATCTGACATACTTTAGACATGTTGCAAGGAGGGACCAGTCCCTGGAGAGAGACATCAGGCTTGGGAGGGTGGAGGAACAGCGCAGGAGGGGAAGATCCTCTGTGAGGTGGATTGATTCAGTGACAGGAGAATGGGGGTAGGTGTGTTAGAGATAGTGAGAATGGCACAGGATAAGACAGAATTTATGGCTGTTGTACATAGGGTCACTATGAGTCACAGGTGACTCGATGGCACATATCAACAACAATAAGAAAGGGACTGAAGCAGTGAAAAAAGATCAAGTCCTGAAAATGAAGGGTAATCGTAGGCATAGATCAATGGAGGTTAATTTATAAAAACAACGTATTGAACAATAAAATGAAACAAAATATGACTAGAAGAATGCAAGAAACACGATGTATATAAATGAAACACAATGTAATGACTTTTTAAAAAATTTTATT
>NW_006399985.1:1928392-1930277 GCF_000299155.1 Elephantulus edwardii | reverse complement strand
GTCAAAGCCAGTTCTGATTAATCTCCTTTGTCAGCGTATCCTTTGCCATTCCCTATCACTTTTCCCTGAGAGAGACTTCACCCTGATTCATAAGGAAAAGGGGATGGCATATTCTCCTAGCTACTTCCTGCTGAAAAGGGCTGCTGTAGGTTTCAGGGTGAAGCTCTTCTCTCACTACTCTAAAGGGCCCCTTTGGCAATAGGAAACACGCAGACTATTGTGAAGATTGATTTTAGAATTTAGATGCTCTGTTATCAATTGTGCTTAGCCGTACATGTTCATATCCTTGAAGATGCATCATGGAACTGTTGCAGCCTAGAAGACACAAATTTAACTAACAAGTTAAAAGTACATGAGTCAAAAATAAAAAGCAATAATATTCCAAGCAGAGGTTCTAACAGTGGCACAAATCAAGTTACAGAGGGAAGGTAGTTCTTAAAATAAAAGGCTTATTGACTAGCAATTTTTCTATTATAGCATAAAGGTTAGGAACCACAAGATGTAGAGACTCAACTAGATAATTTACTGTTCTTAAGTCCGGGACCAAATTTCATCTACCACTTTGTTGTCTTACAGCTCAGAAGTCCACATGTAAGGCAGAGGTGAAGAAAGGAACTGCTTATGAGGTTTTCCGTCAATTCCAACAACTAAAAAATAGTGAGAAGAGTTGGGACCTCAGAAGGCTTTTAGGATAAAATAGTAAGCTTTTGTGTCCAGGAGAAAATGAATATACTTACCTGTAATTTTAATGCTCACCCACAGCTCTTCTGGGAGGATCTAAATCGTTGAAGTGTCCTCCCTTGTTTCCAGCAGGGAGCTGATGCCTGTCAGTCCTGTCAGCCACGAGGACCTGATGTGAGCTGCCTTTTGCCATGTGTCCTTCAAATCCACATTTAAAGCAAGTGAGTGGGAGCTTCCTCTCTACTCCCTTGCCTGTCTGTGGCGCTCGTCTGTGACACTGTCTACTGAAGTGGCCCAGCTTTCCACACTGGAAGCAATTCTGACCTCCTTTATTACCTTTGGGTGGCACTGTTTATGAGTAAGACTTCCTTTTCCTGACATAAGCCCTAAACTGGCAGCAATACCTGCCCCAATAATTTTGGCCATTCTCTGGTATTTTCTCTTCCCTCTAGATCCCAGTTGTTAAAAGAGGGAAAAATATAAACAAATATATAACAAATAATTTTGAACAATATAATCTTTTACATTTAAGGCTAGAAATATTACCAATATGATCATTTCCATTCTAGAGGTACACGTTCCACTGCAGTTGTGGGTAAAGTTCCACTATTCCTCCTCCATGACATGATATAGTGTTATTAGCATGAGCAGTTATAAATCCATTACCTTCCTTACTCTAACTTGATTTTTTTTAATTTAAATTTATTATTAATTTCAGTAAAAATTTATAGAGGCTTTGGATTTCCATTCATTCATTGTTGTACATTTCTCCCCTTCCAAGTCTCCCCCAAGAACACTACCCTCTTGGAAAAGTAAAAGAAAAATTCTTTCATTGTTTTACAAACCCTCCCCTAGGTCCACTCTACCATGTAGCCATCGCTCTAGACTCCTGTCATGACAGAAATACCTAATCACATATCCCTTTTAAACAGTTTTCTCCCTCTTCTGTTCCAGTGCAGTATACATTATTGAACCCATCTTTCTCAGTCTCTTCCCAACCCCAAGATCAGTCCTCTTTTACAACAGTGGCACCATGCAATATTTGTCTTTTTGTGACTGAGTTACTTCACTCCACATAATGTTCTCCAGAGTCAACCATTTTGAGTAATATTGCATGAGTTCCTTGTTTTTTAATGCAGCATAGTATTCCATTGTGCGAATATACCACAGCTTCTCTACCCATTCAATTGTTGATGGGCACTTA
>NW_006399985.1:1926118-1928012 GCF_000299155.1 Elephantulus edwardii | reverse complement strand
CTAGGGATTTTGAACATTTCTTCAGGGGCTTGTTAGCCATCTGAATGTTGTCTTCGGTGAAGTGCCTGTTCATATCCTGTGCCCATTTTTCTATTGGATTATTTACCTTTATCTTGTTGTGGTGCAATGTACTGACTTTTGTATGAAAACAAATATAATTAAAAAAAAAAACACATCCACAACTGTGTGCATAAAGAGACCATTGTAACCCTTTCACCCAAAAACTAAGCCTTGGAAAAGGCAGAATGTAAGCGATAAGAACAAAAATGAAACTACTAGGAGACAATTCTCTCTGATTCTTTGCTTCTCCTTGCCATGGGTGCCTGCACATGAGTTTGTCACTGTGTCAACCATTTCAACTCTCCTCTCCTTGGATTTTGTTAGGACGGCTTAATGCAAAAACATTCTTTCAGAACTTTTCTAGAACAGCTCACTGTATCCCCGAGGGTCATAATTTTGGTGACAATATAGCAAGGAAGGGTAAGCCATTTGGAATTTACCCAAACAATAATAGAGACCTGAGTTTGATTTGTGATAAATTATGTGAACTAGAACATACTGCCAAGCATATCTTTGTTTCTCTACCATTAAAGCAGAAATAACACGGATGTATGTGATCTTTAACAGCACTGTAGAGATTACATTTATTCAGGATTGGAAACCCAATATAAAACAAACAAAATTATAGTATTAATAAATTCTAAATATTTTATAGATCTCTGGTCAGAGTTTTAAAAAGCTCAAGATGACATTTATTTGCAGAAATACTTCATATTTTAGTGAGTCATTTTGATTTAGTATGTCAGATACAATTGAAAACATGCTTCCATTAAGTACTGTAAAGTAATTCCATGTAGAAATGAGGTAACTCCTCACTTATGTGCTTGAGAATGAATGAATGGTGTGAATTTCACGTGGGAAATAAAAGCAGTTGAAACTATCCTAACAGTGAAATAGATGATAAAAATAGATGAGAGGTCAAACCGGAAGAAAATGATAGGAAAGAAACAAAATGATTGAAGAGAATGATCATGCAGAGTAAGTTGGAATGACAAGGTTAATAAGGTTTGCTGTTTTAAAATGCTATCAAGTCAACTCCTATTCATAGTAACCCTGTGTGCAACAGAGCAGCACACTGTCTGATTCAGCGACATTCTTACAAGCTCTGCTCTGTTTCAATCCATTTTTGGAACCACTGTGTCATTACATCTGCTCAAGGATCCACCTTGAGTTTGAGTTCTCCTTTACCAAGTATAGCTCTTTCTCCAGAAAGACTGAATCCTTTCACTAGCTGACTCAAAGAATGCAAGAAGTATTACCATCCTCATTTCTAAGGGTTGTGCTAACTGCATTTCTTCAAAGTCTGACTTTTGTTCTGGAAGTCCATTCAATATTCCTTACCAAGACTAAAATTTGAAAGTGTCAGGTCTTCTTTTGTCTTGCTTATTCATTATCCAGTGTTCACAGTTCATATGTTTATAAGACAATAGAAAATGGCATGGCTTTAGGCATGCCTTGTTTATTTTTCAAGGATGTGACAGCCTTGCTTCAACACTTGATTAGATATTATTGTTATGACACAAGTCCAAAACGAAGGTAGCATAGTGGAGTGGACTTGGGGGGAAGGGTTGAGTAATAATGAAAGATTTTTTCTTTTATTTTTAAAAAAAAAAAGTTAATTGAGTGGGAGGAGTGGGGAGGGAGAAAAGTGCAACAATGAATGAATGGAAATCCAAAGTCTCTGTAAACTTTCATTAAAATAAAATAAAATTTAAAAAAAGATGCTCCCTGAAATAGATTTACCCATTGCAAACCTTGTTTGATTTCTTGATGGCTGATTCCCAGGGAGTTGATTGTGGATCCAAGTAGAATTAAATTCTTGACAATTTCAGTC
>NW_006399985.1:1922040-1924012 GCF_000299155.1 Elephantulus edwardii | reverse complement strand
CTCTATGAGGTGGATTGATTCAGTGACTGGAATAATTGGGATGGGAGTGTCAGAGACAGTGCGATTGGCACAGGACAGAGCGGAGTTTAGGGCTTTTGTACATAGGGTCGCTATGAGTCGCAGGCGACTCGACGGCACATAACAACAACAACAACAGCAATATAACCCATATTGAAGGTTATAATCTATGATTTTTTTTCATCAGTAAGTGCTTCAACTTGTTTTTAGGCAGGCCAGTTTGCATCATCTGCACATCACAGATTGCTAATGAGGGTTCATACAACCCTCGTATCACATTCTTCTTCATAAAGCTCAGATTCTCAGATTATTTGCTCAGCAGATTCATTGAATGGACATGAAAGGATACAACCCCAACAAACTTCCCAGATTTTTATACATGAAGCATTCTTTTGTTCAATCAATCATTTCCTGAACTAAGTACAGGTTCTGCATGAGCACAACTAAATATCCCGAGATTACTATTCTTTGTAATACTCTCCATAATTCATTAAGAACTGCACAGTCAAATACTTTTACACACTATGCAAGACAGGGGAGCACCCTTTTGGTATTCTTTTTCATCTAGTTAGTATCCATAAAACAGCGGTGATATTTGTTGTTCTCTGTATGGTCTTTTCTCAATTCACCTTTAAATTCGTGCAGTTATATGGGTGAATCAAGGTGAAATGAATCGTTTTTATGGCCACGATCTTTGCAATTACTTGCTATGCAGCAGAGAGCTGAACAGTGACTAATGATGACAGAAAAGAATTGATGCCTTCAAGTTGTGATGCTGGAGAAGACTTTTGAACACACCTAGGACTTCCAAGAAAACAAATAAGTCTGTTTTGGAGAGGGTGAAACCAAGAATAACCTCATGCTCAGAAGGGTGGAAGGACAGCGCAAGAGAGGAAACCCCCAGATGAAATGGGTTGATATGGTAACTGGGGTAATGGAGGAGGGAGTGCCAATCATTGAGACTGGCTTAGGACAGGGCAGGCTTCAGAGCTACTGTACAAAGGGTTGTTACGGGTCACAGGCAACATGATGACACATAACAACAACAATTTATTTAAATATCAAAGATTTTTACAGATTATTGAATTTTCTGTGTTCTTTTCTTCAAAATACAGTAGTAGTAGTAGTTGGTGTTGTTTTTGTTATATGCTGTCAAGTCACTTGCAACTCATAGCGACACTATATACAACAGCCCTAGACTCTGCTCTGTCCTGTGCCAACCTCATGGTCTCCGATACACCCATTCTGATTACCCCAGTCATTGAATCAATCCACCTCGGAGAGGGCCTTCCCCTCCTGCATCTGCCCTCCACCCTCCCAAGCATGGTGTCTCTCTCCAAGGACCTGTCTCTCCTTACAACATGTCCAAAGTATGTCAGACGAAGCCCCAGAATCCTTGTCTCCAAGGAGTAGACTAGTTTAACCCTCTCCAGGATGAATCTGTTTGTTTTCTTGGCAGTCCATGGTACATTCAATACTCTTCTCCAGCATCACAGCTAAAAGGCATCAATTCTCTCCTACCTAGTCATTCTCCAAGTCTGATGCATAACAAGTGATTGCAAAGACCATGGCCTATATCAGATGCACCTTAGTCTCCAGAGAGACGTCGTTGCTCTTCAGTACTTTGGAGAGATCCCTAACAGCAGACTCTCCCATCGCAATATGTCTTTTAATTTCCTGGCTGCTGGTGCCAAGAGTGTTGACTGTGGAGACTAAAGCAGTAAACAATCTCAATCTCTTCACCATCCATCCTGATGCTGCCAATTGGTCCAGTGGTGAGAATCTTTGTCTTCTTTATATTGAGCCTCAAGCCATATTGAAAGCTGCAGTCCTTGACCCTCTGCAGCAAGTGCTTCAGGTCCTCCTCAGTTTCATCAAGCAGGGTTGTGTCATCTGCATAACACAGATTGTTGATAGATCTTCCACCAATCCTGATGCTGCATTTCTCCTCATA
>NW_006399985.1:1913094-1921850 GCF_000299155.1 Elephantulus edwardii | reverse complement strand
CGTCGAGTCGTAGACGACTCATAGCGACCCTATGAATGAACAGCCTGAGCACTGTTCGTACATAGAGTTTCTGGAGGCAAGCCAATTTTGGAAGTAGATGCCGCTCCTGCTTCCAGGAGATATATAACCTAAATCAACAATAAATGTTGTTTCTATAACCGCCAGAAAATCACTTTAAATCAAAGGTACCCCTGACACAAGCCATAATATTTTTTTTTATTCCTTCATGTGTATTTGAAAGTTGGACAGTGTAAGGAAGGCACAGAATTGATGTCTTTCAATGTCAATGTTAGTGAGGAATTTTGAATACACTATGAAATGTCAGAAGGATCAACTATTCCATCTTGGAGGAAGAGTAGCTCTTTAGAGACAAGGACGGTGAGACTTCCTCTCACACACTTCGGGCATGTTGTCAGAAGGGGCAAGTTCCTGGAGAAGGACATCAGGATTGGAAACTAGAGATACAGCAGAGAAAGGAAGACTCTCAGGTTAAGAGTCTGCCACGGCAGCTGTAACTGTTTTCTTAAGCATGACTGACAAGGTCAAGAGCCTGCAGGCTTAGGGAGGGTTCCTTTATGCTGTGTTAGGATTGCTGTGAGTCAGGACCTATTTGGCAACACTGAATGACAATGAGTGTCTTAAGGTCGGAGCACAATCATGACTCAACTGCTATCAAATATGTGGAGAATTTTAAAAACAAGAATCAAAACCTTCCTTTGGTGAAGTAGCCCAATGGTGGTGTACTCTGTTAGCCAGGATAATGAACTGGTCTTCTGTACATTCAATGATACACATGCTACCTACCTTTTCTTGTGGAGAAAAGACTGTAAGAGGAGTAAAAGCAGGAAGAAATAAGACAGTAGAAAGTATCTTGAAACTATACAAATGAGTGGTCTAGGAGAAACATGGCATTATTTCAGACTGTAGGGTAGCAGGGATAGAGAGAAGTAAATGGGTTTCTTCTGTCTAAGAAATGTCGTCAATAGGGTTTTTCTTTTTTTTTCCACTTAGAGATTAAAATTTAAGGGTAAATAAAGAGAAAGTGTTTTCCTACTTCTGTTGGTGTTGTGGCTTAGATACAGTGAGTGAGTGGTGAGACTGGAATTGATAGGCCCAGGGCTATTTCATTATAGAGACAGGGTGATTGGCAGAAGAGGTGGGTACACGTGGAAGTTTGTCAGTTAAACCAGTACAGTGTAAAGGCATTCTCATCATCATGACGCCATTCAGGAATTGCTGAACAAAAGGAGGCCACAAAAGGCAGACCGGATAAGTGATAAAAAGTGCAGGAAGGGTGCCCCTTAGAGAAAATAATGGGGCCACTTGGTCTGACCTACTTTGGGTGTGTTAAGAGTAACTGGTATTTGAATATATGGCCTTGGTTATAAAGATGAGATCTTGAGTTGGCATGATAGAATTTTGTACAATCAATGACTTAGTTATATAGTATAGATTCCTTTAAACAAACACAGTGATGTCTATAGTTCTCTGTTCTCATGTCTCTGATCTTGTTTTGGTACACCTTATATAGTGTAGAATTTTTCCAAGCTCTGTACTCTTGTTTTCTCTATACAAAATGGAAGCTTTGATAAAAACTCTGTAATGTTCAGATTTACTCTTTTCTCTTTGTTCAGGCGCTTGTTAGATGCTATTCAATGTGCTCTGACACATCTTGTGTATAACAGAGTGAAGTCTTGCCCAATCCTGTGCCATTCTCACATTGCCTGCCGGCCCTTTACACTCACTGTTATAGATACTGTGGCAATCAGCCTTTTTGAGTTGAAAGATAGGTAGCTAGGGTGCTCCTCTAAGACAATGATTACAATTTTAAAAGTAGCATTATGCTGAGTGATCTAACTCAGTCTCATAAGGACAAATACTGCATAAGCTCATTAGGTTAGAAATAGAAGGCTAACTAGAAAAGTATGTATGGAGATCCAAGGGAGAGCAACGGGAAATCATGGGGTCACACAATTTGATAGGAGGAGGGAGACCTGAAAAGAGGGGTAATGGTGGGCATAGTTCAATGGTGATTAATAAAACCGAATGTATGGGAATGATTATATGAAACAGTGTGAATGAAGGAAAGTGTGACACACAATGTGTATGAATTTTGTATGTATAATATAAATGAAAATTTGTTTTTAAGAAGGATATCAGCGAAAGAAAGGTAAACCTTCAGGAAGACAGGTTGATACAGTGATTCCAACCATCGCTTGAACATAGCAGAGACTGTGTGGCTGGTACAGCATCAGGCAGGCTGTTGTTCTGTTTTCTGTCTAGGGTCCCTCTGAGTGCAGACTAACTGACAACATTTAATAACAACAGAGAGCCATGCAGTGGGAGGAAGCTTTCCAGCAGGCGTGGAACAAACCCAGGACCTAGCAGTCTCCTTCTGTTCTTCACAAGGTCACCCTGAGAGGGAAATGGCTCAGCAGTAGGTAAGTACAGCAGTGAAGGCCAGATAAGAAAGTGTTAACAGAGCATTGAACAGTGCCCTGAAGGAGAAGCTAGAGGAGCTAAGAGAAGGAAATGAGAAAGGCATTATATGTATATTATATGTTCAGAACAAGAGGTGCGTGGCAAAGTGGACTGGACTGGGCGAGGGAGATGAATGTACAACAATGGATGAGCATTTTAAAAAAAAAGTCAACTGGGAGAGGGGGAAGGAAGAGAGAGGAGGTAAACTGTGCAACAATGTTGTTGTTGTTATGTGCCGTCGAGTCGCTTGCGACTCATAGCGACCCTATGTACAACAGCCCTAAATTCTGCTCTCTCCTGTGCCAATCGCACTGTCTCTGACACTCCCATCCCGATTATCCCAGTCACTGAATCAATCCACCTCATAGAGGGCCTTCCTCTCCTGCGCCGTCCCTCCAGCCTCCCAAGCATGATGTCCTTCTCCAAGGACCGGTCTCTCCTCACAACATGTCCAAAGTATATTAGATGGAGCCTCAGAATCCTTGCCTCCAAGGAGCCACCCGGTTTAACCCTTTCCAGGACAAATCTGTTTGTTTTCCTAGCAGTCCATGGTATTCTCAATACTCTTCTCCAGCACCACAGCTCCAAGGCATCAATTCTCCTTCTATCCTCCTTGGACAATGTCCAACTCTCCGATGCATAAAAAGTGATTGTGAAGACCATGGCCTGTTTCAAACTCACCTTAGTCTCCATGTCTTAGACACCATGGCTCAGTACTTTGGAGAGGTCCCTAACAGCAGACTTTCCCGTGGTAATGCGCTTTTTTATTTACTGGCTAGTGGTAGATGAATAAAAATACCACTTTTCTGTAAAATTTCATTAAAATCACAATTAAAAGAAAAAAATCTTTATTTTTTAAAAAAAGAGAGAAAGATATGCCTTTGGATTTGGTGTCATTGAGATTAGGCGTCCAAGAAACATTATCTAATAGAAAGGAAACAAGGAGATACAATGGTTTAAAGTGTAACTAAATTTCAGAAGTCATGTGATCCTTCCACCACACACTACTATCACCCATGGGCAAATGGGAAAATATTGATGCCCTTCAAGAAAGAAATTCTAATTGAAGTGGGGAAGGCAGAAGGGAAACCCAATTGGTTAAGAGGAAGTTAAAAACAAAAATCACTGAGGATCGCAGAACCAGGCAGGTCATTATTGAACCAAATACTCTGGAAATGAGTTTTGTTTCTTCTGTATGTAAAATAAGACCATCTGGAGGGCTAATGATAAGAAGCTGAGCCACAATTCCAAAGGCAGTTAGACTGTACAAGCTTCTACGCAGAAGGATGGATATTTCCTTGAGTGCATGGACTGCCTCTGAAAACCAGAGTCAATGAGACACAACAACAACAAGATATGCAAAATAGAGTTCCTGGGGGCCGATAACAAGGCTAGCTAAAAGGCTGGACATTCTCATCTATTCAGACGGACTCAGGTTAGAGCCTGGAGGGCCCTCAAACCAGCCCCATGGCGACCACTCCCCTCTGAGGCCACCAGGAGTTGAGTCAAGTGGAAGCTTCCTGCTATGAGTGGAAGGTCCTCCTTCTCAGGCATCAAGGTGGACATTTTCTCATTTGACAGGAGTGATAAATCAGTTAAATTTGAAAAAGGACGCTACATCTATAATTTTACTATTTGGATAACAAGTGCAAACGGTAAAACTGTTGTTATGTGTCAAGGAGTCAGAACCAGCTCACAACTGAGCCTCCAGCGGGTTTTCAGAGACTGTCAATCTCACAGGAGGTTGTTCTTGTTGTTATGTGCCGTCGAGTCGCTTGCAACTCATAGCGACCCTATGTACAACAGCCCTAAACTCTGCTCTGTCCTGTGCCAGTAGCACTGCCTCTGACACACCCGTCCCAATTACCCCAGTCACTGAATCAATCCATCTCATAGAGGGCCTTCCCCTCCTGCACTGTCCCTCCACCCTCCCAAGCATGCCTTCCCTCTCCAAGGACCTGTCCCTCCTTGCAACATGCCCAAAGTATGTCAGATGAAGCCCCAGAATCCGTGTCTCCAAGGAGTGGTTTGGTTTAACCTTCTCCAGGACAAATCTGTTTGTTTTCCTAGCAGTCCATGGTACATTCAATACTCTTCTCCAGCACCACAGCTCAAAGGCATCAATTCTCCTTCTGTCCTCCCTAGTCATTGTCCAACTCTCTGATGTGTAACAAGTGATTGCAAAGACCACGGCCTGTATCAGGTGCACCTTAGTCTCCAGAGAGACACCGTTGCTCTTCAGTACTTTAGAGAGGTCCCTAACAGCAGACTTTCCCATCGCAATATGTTTTTTTATTTCCTGACTGTTGGTGCCAAGAGTGTTGACCGTGGAGCCTGCCTATACATCTATTTTGGGCAGGTGGTGGATTTGAACTGGCTGCCTTTCGATTTGTAGCTCAACATTTTACCACTAGGCCACCAGAGCTCCCTATTTAAAATGAACCTGTTTTAAAACTAGTAGAGAGCTTTTGTGACCTCCTGGGAAGGAGAGGCACTTCCAACCCAAAGACTTAGAAGATGAGCATGAGATTTACATGAGATTTACAGCCTCTAAAACCCACAGTGAGGTCATCTGCAAGTCAGTTCCGACATGATGATACAATAAGAAACGGTGTACAATAACCTATTAGGATCCTTAACTAGTAAATGAAATATCTGAGGTTTAGAGACGCTGGGTAATTTGTCCTAGGTTACTATATGTACAGACCAAGATGCATACTTTAGTATCTAATTTGCCAGATCCAAGTAGTGAGTTTAATCTGAAAAGCGAGCTAAATTCTAAAGACTCACTTCAAAAATCTTTAAATGAAAATAATCTCTGAACAAATAAATTACATTTGGGAATATAAAAGCACACCAAAGAATCTACATTCTTTAGTAAAAATATCCTTTGGACTCTTTCTTGTTTCTTATTACAATGTCATATGAAATATATGGAAATACATAAATGTTTTATCAATATCTAACAAGGGGCGATGAGGGAACATGTGAATCTTCAAGGGATTTGACATTATATCACTTCAAATAAAATAAGACCTGAAAATAAATCTAAGGGACTTGTCTTTTTTAATCTGGTGCTGCTGTAACAGAAATACCATGAGTGGATGGCTTTATTTATTTGTTGTGTTGTTAAGTGCTGTCAAGTAGAGTGTGACCCATTGTGACTCTATGAACAACATATATGAACCCTATTCTGTCCTGTGCCATCCTCGCATATCCTGACCAACTAGAGCCCACTGCAGTAGTCATCATGTCAATCCACCTGGTTGAGGGTCCTCCTCTCCTTTACTGACCCTTCACCCTTCCCAACATCATGTCCCTCTCCAAGGAATAGCCCCTCCTAGCAACATGCCCAAAGTATGTGAGGCGAAGCCTCACCATCCTTGCCTCCAAAGAACACTCTGGCTGCACCCTCTCCAAGACACATTTCTTTGTTCTTTTGGCTGTTCATAGAATGTTCTGTGTTCTTTTCCAACATCACAGCTCAAAGGCATCAATTCTTGTGCTGTCATCCTTATTCATGGTCCAGCTTTTAGTGCATAGCGAGTGACCAAAAAAGACCACGGCCTGAATCAGATGCAACTTAGTCCTCGAACTGATACTATTACTTCTCAATAATATGGAGAAGTCCCTAACTACAGTCTTCCCCAGTGCAATATATCTCTTGATTTCCTGACTACTGGTACTAAGGATGTTAATTGTGGATCCAAGTTAGATGAAGTTGTTGACAGTTTCAATCTCTTCTCCCTCTATCACGATGTTGTCTATCGGTCCAGTGGTAAGAATCATTGTTTTCTTGACATGGAGATGCAATCCATTCCAAAGGCTGTATTCCTTGATCTTCTGCAACAAGTGTTTCAGGTACTTCTCACGTTCAGCAAGCAAGGCTGTGTCATCTGCATAACACAGGCTATTGATGAGTCTCCCTCCGATTCTGGTGCCACAATCCTCTTTAGAATCCAGCTTCTTGAATCATTTTCTCAGCAAACAGATTGAATAGGTATTTATTTATGTACTAAGTAATGGTATTCTCTCACAGTTGAGAAGGATGGAAGTATGAATTTCAGATGTCAGCTCTAGAACAACTCATTGCTTTCGAGACAGCATCAGCTTGGAGCTGATCCTCCAGTGGGATTTTGTTGTCATTGTTAAGTGCCACTGAGTCAAGCACAATTCATTGTGACCCCATCAACAAAAGATCTGAACCCTGTTCTATCTTGTGCCGTCTTCACACTCCCTGGCAGGCATGAGCCCGTTGAAGTGGTCATTGTGTGCTTATAAATTGCATGTGAAGAGATTGCCCATCCTATTCCTATGGAGTAGCTAGTGATTTTGAAACGTCTGCCTTTGGAATGGTAGTACAATTATTTACTGAAAAAATCCTCAAATTCTACTACTGAGTCAGAATCAACCCATAGTTGACCCTTCAGTGGGTTTTCATAGACGGTAAACCACATGAGAGATGAGAGCCCATCTTTGTCCCACGGAGAGCTGTTCAAACTGAATGCCTTCTGGTTGGCACACAACTCCTTACCACTAAGCCACGAGGGCTTCCTAAGTGGGCCAAGCATGCTCACGCACTCTCGCTCTCTCTCTCCCTCTCTCTCTCTCTCTTTCTCCCCCTCTTCCCCCCTCCCTCTCTCCATCTCCCTCCCTCCCTCTTCCTCTCTCCCTTCTTCTCTCTTTCTCTCTCTCATTTAAAGGAGGGTCTTTGTCACCTTTTGCATCTGAGAGCCTACCATCCCCTGGGGATGCTTTATAAATGGCATCTATCTTACCCTGCATATAGGAGGTTCTCAGTGCAAGGACCTTGGATCCAAAGGTCAAACTCTGCTCTCAGCTCTTCTTTCCAGTTGATACTGAGAACTTTCACTCTCTGTTCACTTCTCTTTGCATTCTAAGATAAAAGATAGTTCAGGCCACACAGGCAAGGAAAGCTAGTCAACACCAGGTGAGTGCTTGAACTTGAATAGGGCGGTTGGATCCTGCCCTAATAGTGTCCACATCAAGGGGTATTGATCACATCACTCCAAATTTTCAGATGTATTATTATATAATTGTCAAACCACTAAGAATCCTGACCCAGCCAACTATCTCTGTATTTCTGAAAAATGTGATTGAATCTATAACAATACTATTTCATCGATTTACATTCTAGAGTTCTCCTGGTTAATGTAAAGGAACCTAGTGGGTTTTTGCACGCTGATTATGGATCCTATCATTTTACTGAACCATTCGATTAGTTCCAGAAACTTTCAGACACTGTAAAAAAGGATCATTGATATACAATCCCTTTCCCCACTTCCACTCCACTATGCAGCCTTAGTTCTGGACTCCAGTCTTGACAATAATACCTAATCACATATTCCTTTTCAACAGTTCTCTCTCTCAGTGGGCAGGGGGGAAATCCAAAATCTCTGTAAATTTTCATTAAAATTAAGAATAATAATAAATTTTTAAAAAAACACAAAGTTTAAACAAAAAAATAAGTAGACATCTCTGGGGAAAATAGTAGTATTTTATAAAATAAATTTAAAATTAAGATATAAAAAAAGGATCACGCCATCTTGGAAGAGGAGTAATTTGTTTCTTCCTTTCACACAGGTTGTCCTTTATTTCCCTTTTTTTGCCTTATTGCTTTGTCTGGGAGTACCACATTGAATAACCATCATCATAATGGGCATTGTTATCTCATTCCTGTTTTCAAAGGGAGAAAAATGGGCCATCAGCCCTGTGGGAGTTACTGCTTCTAAAATCTCACTCGAGGTTCAGCTAAGAGTTGATTGTGTTTGACTTGACACAACAACACAACAATTTTCACTCTATTTCCACTGAAAAGAAAATTGTTATTTTTTCCTATACACCCTTTATGTTGAGAAATCTTTTTTCTATTATTGTTTTACTGGAAATATTATCAGATAAACGGATATTTGATTATATAAAATACTTATTCTGCATTGATTGAGATGATTATATGATTATTTATGTGCCAGATTATATTAATTTTGTGTTATTTCCATCTTGCATTATTCATATATTTTTATACTATCTTTTATTGTGTTGGTTAGAACTTTGCAGAGCACTTTTAGATCCATATTCATGTGGTGGTCATATGACACAACTTTTCAAGACTAATGACATATTTATTGAAAATGTCTTCATTCAACAGTGTTAAACAACATCTATGTGTGTGTACAGCAGACTGAGGAAATTATCAAACAATATTATCAACATCTCTGTAGACTAAGGTGTGTTTGATACAGGCCATGGTCTTC
>NW_006399985.1:1910222-1912719 GCF_000299155.1 Elephantulus edwardii | reverse complement strand
ATAGGGTCACTGTGAGTCGCAAGCGACTTGATGGCACATAACAACAACAACATTATCAACATAATATTCAAGTGAAACTTGCTGAATATTGCTTAAAAAATGACTGTGACAATTACAGAAAAATGCAAGAAATTTAAACTAGATTTAGAAGAGTCCTTGGAATAAAGAATATCATTGCTGATGTAGGATGGATTTTGGTTGAAAGTAAAGAATACCAGAAATATGTTTAGTTGTGTTTAACTGACTGTGCAAAAGCATTTTGAACATGTGGATCGTAAAAAATTATTAATAATTTTGAGAAGAGTGGGAATCCCAGAACATTTAATTGTGCTCATGTGGAAACCTGGACATAAACCAAGAAGCGGTCAAGAATAACGAAGATCAAAGAAGAATTGATGCCTTTGAGTTGTGGTATTGGTGCAGAGTACTGAATATCCCACAGGCTGCCAAAACCAACCAAACAAACAAATCTGTCTTGGAGAAAGTACAACCATGGTGCTCTTGAGAGGCAAAGATAGGGAATCATGGTCTCACATACTTTGACACGTTGTTATAAGGGTCCAGTCTGAGAAAGGACATCATAATTGGAAAAATGGAGAAGCTGAGAAAGAGAAGAATACTTCAGCAAGATAAAAGAGCCTATGGTGATGAAGGAAGAAGTTCAAGCTGCTTTGAAGGAATTATTACAAAATACGGCCCCAGGAATAGATGGTATACCAATTGACATATTTCAACTAACAGATGCTGCCCTGGACTTGTTCACCAAGTTGTGCCAAGAAATCTGGAGAACAACCACTTGGCCAACTGACTGGAAGTCATGTTCCCATTCCAAAGAAGGGTGACCCAACAGAGTGTGGAAACTATAGAACAATATCATTGATTTCACATGCAAGCAAGGGTCTACTGAAGATTATCCAAAAACAACTGGAACAACACATCAGCAGAGAACTGCCACACGTCCAGTCTGGGTTTAGGGATTGTAGTACTAGGGATATTGTAGCTGATGTTAGATGGATGGATCTTAGCTGAAAGCAGGGAATACCAGAGGAATGTCAGTCTGTGTTTCATTGATTATGCAAAAGTGTTTGACTGTGTGGCTGACTCTGAGAAGAATGGGAATCCCAGAACACTTGATTGTGTTAATGTGAAACCTATATATTTATACAGTAATTGGAAATAGGGCTGAAGAATATGGTATTTGGTGGAGCTCCCCGATTTAAACAAGCTTGGAAGCAGGAGTGGCATCCACTTCTGAAATAGCTTGCCTCCGGAAACCCTTTGAGCTTGGAGAAAGGATGAAAGTTACACAAGTGTCCTGGTCTTTTGTTCATAGGGTCGCAATGAGTTGCCTATGACTCGATGGAACCTGACAACAATAGCAACAAGTATAAGGCAGTGTCAAGCAAAGTTTATGGTTGTTATTGATGTTGCACATGAGGTCACCTCCAGTTGGGACCAATTTAACATGGTGCGGTGAGTAAAGGCTTGCCCTGACAACTCAAAGGTGCTGCCCTCTCTGATGATTCAACCTCTCCAAGGGAGAAATATGGGTAATTTCATCTTAGCCTCCAAAAGCCCACCATAGGGTCAAGTCTGAGTCCATTCTGACTCTGCAGCAATGGCTTTGACCAACAACATTGAAAGGTATTAGAAATATTCTTCTGTGATTATATACATAGAAACCTTCTACTTTAAAAAAAAATTTTTTTTAAAGAAAACCAAAAGCAAATTCATAACTGGGAAGTAGATTCTGACTCACAGCAATTTTCATAGGTTTATGATACTGTAATATTTTTAAGTTCGAGGGAAAGATGAACATTTACAGATTACATTAGCTTTTTCAGATATCATTCATAGACATCAATTAACACTGATTTTTGCAATTAATTTTTTTACAGTGTTGAGGAAAACCTTTGCTGTATACCTTCACTAACTTTTCCTGGCTTTTTCCTTCCTCTTTTCTTCCCTCTCCCCCATTCTATTTAATTCATAGCATATATCCTGTTCCAGATTGTTAATTGCAATACAAATACTATCTGATTGTCCTCTTATTTCAGATTGAACTTCCTGTCACCTATTCTAGTACATGAAGTATCTATTCTTTTCCTATATGCTGCTTAGTCCTCCTTCTCATCCCCTCAGCCCTAACCATCCTATTTTTATAACAAAAGTGTTCCAAATCACTGGCTATCAGAGAAATGCAAATCAAAAACCACAATGACCTCCCATTGTGCCAAAGTAAAGTCTTAAGTAAACAAAACAAAATGAAAAAAAAACCCACAAGAAGATATCATCTCACCCAAGTAACAACCACAAAGTTTGACAGGACAGCAAACAACAATTGTTGGTGAAGATGTGGGTAGACTGGAACTCTCATGTACTCCTAGGATTGTAAAATGGCACAACCACTATGGAGGGCAGTCTGATATTTCCTAAAAAAAGGTGAAAAATAGAGACACATGCAACCTATATGCAGAACAGATTACCCGGGAGGCTG
>NW_006399985.1:1886389-1909497 GCF_000299155.1 Elephantulus edwardii | reverse complement strand
GGGATGGGAGTGTCAGAGACAGTGCGATTGGCACAGGACAGAGCGGAGTTTAGGGCTGTTGTACATAGGGTAGCTATGAGTCGCAGGCGACTCAACGGCACATAACAACAACAACTACAATAGAGACACTGTAAATCTTAATGGGAGGGTGTTGACTTCCCCTCTTCCTCCTGGGGAGTCCCTAGTGATTCGAATTGCAGGAGATGCGTGCTTTCTGGTTAGCAGGGCAACATGCTAAGGAAGATACCAGAACTGTCCCTAAGTAGCTCCGTTATTAATTAATTATGTGTATGACTTTAAATGAGTAGCTTACATTTTTTTATGTGTAAATTTCCTCAGTGAAAAAGCTAAAATGACACTGAATGAGATAGGATATGTCAAAGGTTTTAGCAATATACTGTATCAGAAGAAAAAACTCACACATTTTGGAAGGAAATGCTTAATCAACGGACTCTCTGAAGACATTGGGGGAATGTACTGGAAGGAGAGACTAGAAGCAACTCTGAAAGGGGAGTAGGTGGGATGAATAGAAGACACTGAAGAGAAAACATGCCTCTGGTTGGTAGCTACCGGCATAGATTCTTTAATCGCATTCACATCCAAAAAGGTTACTGGTTTAGCAAGCATTGCTTAATGCAGATGTCTGGGATGTGAAATGGGATGAGAAACCCACCTCTCAACTCCCAGGCAAGCGTCTGCAACAGCCAACATCACAGGACAGTGAGGATGGTGGAGAGGATGTAGTTGGGTAATGGGTGTGCAAGCCTTTGGAAACTTCTTAGCCAGAAGAAGCTTCTTTACTGTTCTCGTGGAGACGCATTGGAAAGAATTTGAGTGTCAACAAAACACAGCAAATGTTATGACTATGTGTCATGGAATATCCTGGAAAAGGAAGATTCGTCAATGATCATAAGTGAGGTGGAAGCGTTCATAAACTACATGTGACCTACACGTCTCTACATTTTCAAGCCAGATACATATATTCAGCTTGATATATTAGCTTCTGAGGTTAATTTAATTAGCACTTTGCGTTTTGTTACAAAATCTTGCCCTAAACTCGTAACTATTTTAAGTGGAAGAGAGATATTTCAATAAGATTTGTTTCAAAGGGGGAGTAGGACCTTTAATTAAAATTGAAATTGCCTTTGAGTATTCAATATTTACCTTATTTGTTACATTCTGTAAAGCTTCTGAGTTTCTAGTGATAAAAATTCCTGCCAGAAAGAGGCCGTTATTTCCAGGAAATGGTTCCTTATGTTTAAAGAAAATGAATTTAGAATAGTTTCCAGAAGAGTCATCATCTAAGCATGGAACTCCGAGTACTTAAACCAAAAACCACAGTGAGTAACTATTCACACAGCTAACTACAAAATGTAGGGATTTAAGCCTAACGAACCCTCATTGGATTAATGACTTAGTTCTGTGTTTTTCTGAGTCTATATTAGTGTTTTCTAAATGAGAGGGATTGATTGGTTTGACTTTGTCAATATTTACTTAAAGAATTATCCCTATTGAATCAGTTCTCCTTAAATCAAATAATGGATGACTCATTGTTGCATTTCAGTTCAGGGGTTTTTATTATTAAATTGGCGGTTGTGCTAGATTCTGAGAATTCAAGAATAAGTAAAACCAAAAATACCTTCAAGACATCCCATCTATTTGCCTCCTAAGGAAACCCTGTTTTACTTTTGATCTGTTGTTTTTCTCCAAATACAAACGACCATGACCTGTAGCCTGAAGAATCATTGTGTTGTTATTGATCTCAACCCATCCACTCTCATTTCTTCAATCAGTCTTCACACTGCAAAGAAATGGTTTTTTATTGTCGGTGTGATAATATCCTTTTCTGTTTGAATTCATGGCTGCTTTTTTCCTTATAACAAAGATGTAACTCACTACTGTGGTGGAATAGTCCTTAATGATGGCTGGTGCCGCCTCAGCCTTCAATTTATTCACGTTCCCTCTTATGATCCAGTCTCCAGCCACACTTGGCATTTTACATTTTAATCTTTTAAACCTCTGTATTCCTTCCTTTATCAGAGCCACACATATTGGTCCCTTGGTCTACTGAATTAGCATCACTCATCCCGTCACCATTTATTTATGATATTGCGATGGATATTAATGGAAACAGCCCTCTCTTGGGAAAATTTTCCTTTTTCCTTAGGTCAATTAATTTTGTTTCACACTTTCATAATGGCCGTCTGAACATTGTCTTCAAACAAATTATTATCCTTTGTCCTAATAGCCCATTCAAACTTAAGACTCAAAGTCACTGTCTCAGAGGCAGTTCGGACTCATGCGTATTGACACTCTACCAAGTATCTGAAGCCACAAGTCACAATAGAAGGATATTGCTGAGACGAATTGCCTCCAAACTTGCTACAGACTAAACTATCACAGCTCCTTATTAGATTATTTACTGTACAATGGTTTCCCTCACTACACTTTCCACCAGCTGTGGGAGAAAGATGGGCAGATTACCCCTGTGCAATTTACACACTCTGAAAACCCAGTTCTGAGATGGTTCTGACTCAGCATTGATTTTGGTTGTGTTTGTTTAATTCCGTTTTCTTATACCTTCTTAAAGTGTCTGCCATCCTGAATGCACGTATTTTTATTTTTTTTTTTAAGGAAGGAGAAATGAATGGAGAAAGAAGAAAGATATCTCACTTGCTCAGAATTTACTGTTTTATTTTGCTTTGGTTTCCAGCTGTCAGAGTAAATGTTGAAGCTTAGATATGCTTATTTAAGTGAACCAGATGGTATTAGAAAATCAGAATATATATGTACATCATGTTATTAAAAAGAAATCTATGGGAACAGAGGGATGTGGTTGGGTGGGGGGATAAAATTATGAGGCCACCCCATTTGATGGGTGGAGGAAGGAGGTAAAGGAAATGTAGAAGATCCAGTGAGGACCTGAAAAGATGGGGTAATGGTGACATAATTCAGGGGAGATTAATTTTATAAAACACTATGTTTGGGACTGATTATACAAAACACAATGTGAATGAAGGCACGTGTGGAATACAATATATAAAAATTTTGTATGCAAACTCATATAAAATAAAAAATTTAAAAATAGAAAACATGAAGGGGGAAAGAAATACTTTTCTTAACTTCTTGTTTTCTCATTTCAGAGACCTGAAGCAAAGGGTGGCATTTATATTTTAATATGACTTTTCTAGCCATCTAAATCTGACCTGACCATGTGTAAGACTATGTGAATAACATGTATTAGGCTACCCCCAAGAGATTGGGTATTTGGTCATTCCACAGGAGATTGGCTCATCTCACCAATAAATTGAATAGCTCTAGCTTAGATCTTCCCCTGTCAGTGAAGAAGGAAAAGACCTTCCCTTCTCCAACAAAAAAGAAGCAAGAGAATGTAGGATACTCTTCAAAATAGCAGCTGCAGAAGCCATAGTTGAGCCAGAGAACTGAAGTGAGACACCTTGGAACTGCTACGTCATTGAAACTGGAGCCAAGAGTCTTTGCCCTAAATTTCTTGGACAACTGTCCAAGAGAGGGTGGAGGAGGTCCATAATTCACAGGACTGAGAACTTTGAAACACTAAGACAGAAGAGGGGGGCCAATATTGTCAGTACTGAGAACTTTATAACACTGGCCTAATGCCATAAAGTTCAAGGCTGAGGTGCCAAAGGGGACGTTTTGGGAGCCGTCCTGACTGTATTCTGCTATTTCCTTGGATTATAATAACCCCTTGACTTCCCCAATATAGTTCTGTGTGATCTATTAACTATCACCTTGGATTTTGGATCCAGTCAAACAGTGGTATTGGTGGTGAGACGAGTGAAAAGATGTATGGGAGTGTGGAAGACACACTCTCTGAGCTCATTGAAATTGGTTTTGTGTTATTGACGCTGTTGATGGAGACAGTTCCCCCTTGTAAAGTCAGTAAAGGTTAAACAAGGTCATCCTCATGTGGTCCTTGCTGTTTTTACACAAAACAACCTCAATCACATGATCATAAATCTCTTCTTTAATTTGTGACACAACAATTTAAAGTTATTAACAAAATATATTCATTCCAGTTGCCCAGCCTGAGGATCAATGTGTAGAGTTTTATAATCTTAGTGAAGAAAAACCCCTCTGTATTCCTTACCACAATTAAAAGGCATTTAAGAAAAACATTCTGAGTCCCTAACTGAAAGTCAGGTCATCAATTCTACTACCAGCCATGGTGAGTCAATAGAATTTTAGGTTTAGAAAGGAATTAGACATCATTCTGGCAACAATCTATTATTTTATAGATGAGAAAAATCTAAGAAATCTGAAGGCCACCCAATGAAACATATGCAGAGAAAGCAATTAGCAATTTGTTTCCGTTAAGAGACTTCACAATGCTGACAGTACAAAACCTAGACCAAATGTTTCAAAGGGTGAAAAGGGGAACATTTTTATAGGCTATTGTAATTTAAAAGTTAAGCGGTAACTCACTTTAAGTACCATTAGATCAAAAAATATTAGCAGAACCAGGTTTCTCTAGTTTTTTAATCTTGGCTCCACAATAAGTTTTTCCAATCCTTCCCTCATAGTTGAAAAAGGACTGTGGCTGCCCAACTTGACAAGTTTTAGATTTATGTTCTATAAAGAAAATATCTTTTCCTCTGCCAGAAATTGAGGGTTATTGATTTTAATGTGAGAAATTAGATGAAAGACAAATGGTCCACTGGACCTGAGGATGGAATGCATGTGAGTGTGATTGCCAAGGATACATGGGATGGATGCTGAAAAGCAAACCATAAGCATCCATTCCAGGGTGAACTTCCGGCACATGGTCTTTACATCAAATGCATACTTGAGAGTATCCATTGCAAAGGGCAAATGTCATTTTAGCCATAGTCTAAGTCACAAAATATGTGGATGAAAGAGAAACTGTATCTTTCCTAGAAAAGTTCTAGGAAAAGAATATCATCAATATTATCCAATCCTCTATTAATTGGAGAAATGATGAAAGTTATACAAGTGTTCAGGTCTTGCATTCATAGGGTCACTTGACAGCACTTAACAATAACAACATTATCCAATGCAGAGAAATTAATTAGAGCGTTGCTATGTGTCTACAGTTGCCACATACCAAAGTGTTTCTCACATGTATATGTGTCTGTGTATTTGTGTAACTTAAAGTCTTTGTGGTTTTGGAATAAATATATGGTATGTGGCTGGGTAATGTTGATTCAGAACCAACCTATTAGCTGATTCTCCAGCAGTTTTCAGAGGCAGTGAGTCACAGAGGAGGAGATTACCCTCTTTCTCTCACAAAGGAGCTGATAGATTTGAAATACATGCCTTTGGGTTGGCATTATAAGAGGAGTAGCAGCTAGAATTTTTAGTTTCGTCAGATGAACTGAACCTTAAAGGTAAATTATACCTTTACTTGTCAAATATGTATATAATTGCTGTTGTTTGCCATCAAATTGAGAATAACTTGTAGTGACCTTATGAACAAAAGGCCTAGAGCTTTTCTACAATTAGCGTCATTTATCAAAATTTATAGTTTCCAGAGGCATGTTGTTTAAGAACTAAATGCCACTCCTGCTTCCAATGTAGTTTGTTTATAAAGTGAATATGTGACATCCTACAAAGGTAGAATAAATGACATCATTTTATCTCATCAAGATTAAATAATAAGGTGTTTTCTTGAAAAACAAACAATCATAATGGCATAACAATAATAACATCCACCGTAATTAACTTTTCATTGGGAAATACATGGACTGTTCTGGACTCTTAGTTAAAATATATTGAACCCCACATAGAGTACGCTTCTTGACTTCTGTAGATATCATATCAAGTTCTTTGATTGTGGTGTGACGAAACTGGAGCTATTTTTCAAAAAAGTAGTTTTAGAACACATTTATGTCAGTACCTTGAGAAACTTATATAGCTTCAGGCCTTTTGTTCATAGGATTGAAATGAGTTGTGCTCAACTCAACAGCAATCAACAACAATCACAACCATGAGAAATAGATTCTGTAGTCCAGTAAATGTAAGAAATACTGTATAAAAGGAGTTAGATATATTTTATATATTCTTATAGAATACAGAAATACTTATAAAATTGTATATTCTATAACATAAATATTTATATAATCGGATATTTTGTATCCTGAAATTCAATGTTGTGAGTGATAGTATATTATCCATATGCATACAAGAAAGACCTGTTAATATGACTATAATTCATATATGTGGTCCTATGTCTAGACCTAAAGTGGAAGAAATGGAAAATTTCTACCATATCTTGCAACTTGAAACTGATCAAACATGCAATCAAGATGTCTTAATGATAATTGGTGACTGGAATCCAAAGTTGGAAACAATGAATATGAGAAAGTACTTGGAAAATATGGGCTTGGTGATAGAAATGAGCCTAGAAATAGAATTCTATTGTTTTTGTTAAGTGCCATCGAGTCACAGGTGACTATAGAGACCCTATGAAGGAGGAGGCAAGCTATTATGGAAGTGGATGCCACTCCTCCTTCCAAGAGAAACAGAATTCTAGAATTTATATTTTTAATGATCTAGACATTGCCAATACCTTTTTTAAAAAACACAAATGGTAAATTTACACATGGACTTCACCTGATGGGCTGCATAGGAATCATAATTGATTACATTTTTGGAAAGAATTGTTGGAGAAGCTCAATATCAGCACTCAAAACTAAGCCAGGAGTAAACCACCAAGTACTTATATGCATGGTCAAAATGAGGCTGAAAACAACAACAGCCAAAAAAAATAGAAAAACAAAAAAACCCACCAAGTCCAAAAGAACCCAAATATGGTCTTGTATCTATTCCATCTGAATTTCGAAATCATTTTAAGAGTAGATTTGCAGTATTATACGCCAATGATCAAAGACCAGATGAGTTGTGGGATGACAAGGATAGCATCGATAAAGAAAGAAAAAGGCCATTACAAACAGGAAGCAGAAAGAAAAAACTGAAATGGATTTAGGGGAAAAAAAAAACAAACAAAACAAAATTCAAAATGGATGTCAGAAGAGACACTGAAGTACACAAGGGGAAAAAAAAGAAAGTAAAGAGACAATGAAAATTGCAATACATGTGAAGAAGCCAAAATAAAGGGAAATTATGCCTAAGTAAAAAGCCAAACAGAAGATTTCAGTGGTCAACTCAAAAAGACAAAGTAAGTTGTTGTAATGGAATATACAGAGCGCTGAGATTTGAGAATTAAAAGAGAAGAATTCAGTCTGCATAAGATGGAGGCATAAAAGGAGATCTGTACACCAATATACATTGTTGTTGTTGTTGTTACGTGCCATCGAGTCACTTGCGACTCGTAGCGACCCTATGTACAACAGCCCTAAAGTCTGCTCTGTCCTGCGCCAATCACACTGTCTCTGACACTCCCATCCCAATTGCCCCAGTCACTAAATCAATCCACCTAATAGAGGGCCTTCCCCTCCTGCGCCTGCCCTCCACCCTCCCAAGCATGATGTCCTTCTCCAAGGACCGGTCCCTCCTCACAACGTTTCCAAAGTATGTTAGATGGAGCTTCAGAATCCTTGCCTCCAAGGAGCCACCCAGTTTAACCCTTTCCAGGATGAATCTGTTTGTTTTCCTAGTAGTCCATGTTTCTTTCAATACTCTTCTCCAGCACCACAGCTCAAAGGCATCCATTCTCCTTCTATCCTCCTTGGTCATTGTCCAACTCTCTGATGCATAACAAGTGAGTGCAAAGACCATGGCCTGTATCAGACTCACCTTAGTTTCCAGAGAGACACCATTGCTCTGCAGTACTTTGGAGAGGTCCCTAACAGCAGACTTTCCCGTGGCAATATGCCTTTTAATTTCCTGGCTGCTGGTGCCAAGAGTGTTAACTGTGGAGACAAGCAAACTAAGGCTGTGAACAATCTCAATCTCTTCACCATCCATCCTGATGCCGCCAATTGGTCCAGTGGTGAGAATCTTTGTCTTCTTGACATTGAGCCTCAATCCATATTGGAGGCTGCAGAGGACTAATGTACATAGCAGTGTTATTCACCATTGCAAAATCATGGAAAGAGTCCAAATATCCAACTACACCTGAATGGATCGAGAAATTGTGGTAGATTCACACAATGAAATACAATGCAGCAATCAGGAGCCATGATTTAAAAAAAAATACTACATACCTGGGAGAGACTGGAGAGCATTATGCTGAGGGAACTAACTCAGTCTCATAAGGAGAAATATTGCATAAGACCATTATTACAAAAATAAAATGGTAGCTAGTAAAACATGTATGGGGATCCAAAGGGGGAAGGTGTGGGAGCAGAGGGGTGAGGATGGTGAAACCACAGGGTTGTTCAATTTGGCGAGTGGAGGGAGGGGGTGAAGAAAATGGAAGGATCCAGCAAAGGCCTAAAAGATTGGGTAATGATGGGCAAAGTCCAATGGTGACTTATAAAATATAATGCAAGCAAGTTATATAATTCAATACAATATTAATAAAGAATAGTGTGAAACACAATTTTTTTTTAAAAAGATGGAGGGAATACACAGAGTCACTCTACCAAAAATGACTGACTGACACAATACACAGAGTCACTCTACCAAAAATGACTGACTGACACTAAGAAATTTCAAGAAGTACCATATGAGCAGGAGGCAATGGTAATGAAGGAGGGAGGGAAAGCTGCATTGAAGGCATTGGCAAAATAATTTTTTTAAAAGTCCCCAGACTGGTATCAATGTGATACCAATCAACTTGTTTCCATTAACAGACGCAGTTTAGGATGTGCTTATCAGTCAATTCCAGGAAATTTGGAGGACAGCCATCTGGCCAGTGGATTGGAAAAGGTCCATATTAGTCCAAAAAAGATGATCCAACAGAATGAGAAACTATCAAACAATATCTTTAATATCACATGCAAGCAAAATGTTGCTGAATATCATTTAAAAACTGTTAGAACAGTGCATAGACAGATAGGGAACTGCCAGAAGTTCAAGCAGGATTTAGAAGAGGCCATGGCACCAGCGATATCCTTACTGGTGTCAGATGGATCCTGGCTGAAAGTAAAAAAATACCAAAAGAGTATCTATTTGTGCCTTATTCACGATGCAAAGACATTTGATCAAAACAAGTTATGGTTAAAACTGAGAAGTACGGGAATCCCAGAGCAATTGTGTCCATGAGAAACCTGTACCTAGACCTACAGACTGTTTTGTGAATAGAGCAAAGGAACACTGTTAGAGTTGTTGTTAGATGCCATAGAGCCACTCGACTCATAGTGACCCTATGAACAAAAGATCTGAACCCAGTCCTATCCTGCCCCATCCTCACACTTCCTGACACACAAGAGCCCACTGCAGCAGTCACCTTGTCAATCCACCTGGTTGAGAGTCTTCCTCTCCTTCGCAGACTCTCCACCCTTCCCAACATCATGTCCCTCTCCGAGGAATAGCACGTCCCAGCGATATGTCCAAAGTATGTGAGGTGAAGCCTCATCATTCCTGCCTCCAAAGAGTACTCTGGCTGCACCATCCCAAAGACATATTTATTGGTTTTCTTGCCTGTCCATGGAATATACAGTGCTCTTCTCCAATACCACAGCTTAAAGGCATCAACTCCTTTTCTGTCATCCATATTCATTGTCCAGGTCTTGGACGCATAGCTAGTAATCAGAAAGACATGGCCTGAATCAGACACACTTAGTCCTCAAACTGACATCACTATTCCTCAATAATTTGGAAAGGTCCTTAATTGTAGATTTTCCAGTGCAGTGCATCTTCTTATTTCCTGACTGCTTGTACCAAGGGTGTTAATCATTGATCCAAGCAAGAAGAAGCTGTTGACAGTTTCAATCTCCTCTCCATCCATCATGACACTGCCAATTGGTACAGTGGTAAGAGTCTTTGTTTTCTTTATATTGAGATGCAATCCATACTGAAGGCTGAATTCCTTGATCTTCTGCAATAAGTGCTTCAAGTCCTCCTCACTTTCAGCAAGCAAGGTTATATCATCTGCATAACACAGTTTATTGATTAATCTTCCTCCAATCCTGATGCCATATTCCTCTTAATAGAATCCAGTTTCTCGGATAATTTGATCAGCATATACAAATTGAACTGGTGAGGAGATAGAATACAATCTTGATGAACTCTTTCCAATACCAAACCTTGCAGTGCTCCCCTGCTCAATACACACAACAGGTGTAGATTCTTCCAGAGCACAATCAAGTGCTCTGAGATTCCCATTCTTTTCACTGTCAGCCACAACTTCTCATGATCTACACAGTCAAATGCTTTCATGGTTGAAAATTAAGAAGGGTGTATGTCAGGATTGTATTTCTCTCCTTATCTGCTCAATCTGTAAGCTGAGAAAATTATTTGAGAAGCTAGACCCTATGAAGAAGAACATAGCATCAAGATTGGAGGGAGACTCATCAATAACCTGTGCTATGAAGCTCATATAAATTTGCTGGCTGAAAGTGAAGAGGACTTGAAGCATTTGTTGCAAGAGATTAATGAAGACAGACTTCAATGTGAAGTTAATCGCAGCATCAAGAAAATGATAATTCTTACCACTGGACCTATAGGTATCACTGTGATGGATGGAGAAAATATTGAAACTCAACATGGCTATCTTATTTGAATCCACAATCACTGGGACATTCTGCAGTCAAGGACCTCTCCAAATTAATGAGGAGTAATGATGTATCTGATTTAGGACATGTTTCGTTTTGTTTTTCTGATCACTTGATATGAATCTGAGAGATGGACAATGAATAAAGATTTGAGAAGGATTGATACCTTGAGCTGTAAGTTGGAGAAGGGCAATGAACATCTATCTCATGGACAGCCATAAGAACACACAAATACATCTTGGAGAGGGTGTGACTTGAGTGCTCTTTGAAGGCAAAAATGATAAAACTTTGCCTCAGGTACTTCAGGCATGTTGCTAGGAAGAGCTATTCCTTGAAGAGGGTCATGATGCTCAGAAAGAAAGAGAGTTTGGCAAAGGAGGGGAAGACCTTTGACCAAGTAGACTGACACGGTGACTCCCACAATGGGCTCTAGTGTGTCAGGAAGTGTGAGGATGGCACAGGATTTAGATCCGTTGTTCATATGGGTCATGCTGGACTCAATAGCACATTAAAACACCGTATTCTAAGAAGAGAAGTGTATTAATGTTATATGCAAACAGATTATCTGGAAGTCTGGGCTCTATCTATGAGGAGAAGTAAGGCATCAGGATTGAAAGAAGATTCATCAACAGTCTGCATTATGCAGATGACACAACCCTGCTTGCTGAAACTGAGGAAGACCTGAAGCACTTGCTGCAGAAGGTTAAGGACTGCAGCCTTCAATATGGATTAAGGCTCAATGTCAAGAAAACAAAGATTTCCACCACTGGGCCAATTGACAACATCAGAATGGATGGTGAAGAGATTGAGATTGTTCGCAGCTTTAGTTTGCTTGACTCCACAGTCAACACTCTTGGCACCAGCATCCAGGAAATTAAAGGACATGTTGTAATGGCAAAGTCTGCTGTTAGGGACCCCTCCAAAGTACTGAAGAGCAATGGTTTCACTCTGGAGAGACTAAGATGCACCTGATACAGGCCATAGTCTGTGAAATAACTTCCTATGCACCAGAGAGTTGGACAATGACTAGGGATGATAGAAGGTGAATTGATGCCTTTGAGCTGTGGTGTTGGAGAAGAGTGTTGAATATACTATGGTCTATTAAGAGAATGAACAGGTTCATTCTGGAGAGGGTTAAACCAGGCTGCTCCTTGGAGGCAAAGATTCTGAAGCTTCATTTGACATACTTTGGACATTTTGCAAGGAGGGACCAGTCCTTGGAGAGGGACATCATGCTTGGGAGTGTGGAGGGAGAGCGCAGGAGAGGAAGACCCTCTATGAGGTGGATTGATTCAGTGACTGACTAATTGGGGTAGGTGTGTCGGAGACAGTGAGATTGGCACAGGATAGAGTAGGGGTTAGGGCTGTTGTACATAGGGTTGCTGTGAGTTGCAGGTGACTTGACGGCACATAACAACAACAACATATACAAACAAACATTACAGATACCTAAGAAGAATTTTAGTCATTTTCTATTATTACCAAACTTGCTTAACCATCTAATTTTTAAGAGCATTTATTATGAAAAATGTCTTAGAGAGTTCAAACTTGAGAATATAGAACTAGATAATCTAGAAGTCTTTATTCTAATTCTACAGGTTATGTAAATCTTGTCTGGTCCCTAAAACTTCATGTATTTCACAGCAGATTTATTTTCAAAATAAATGGAGGAAATTTAGTTTAGAAGGTTGATTATGAGCTATTGGATACAAATTATAAATGCCAGAAATGTTTCTATCACAAAATGAATATGTGCCAAATTTAAGTCAGCAGAATCTTAGAACCTTCTAATAATTAATCTACAATATTGTCTCATCTGAGAATAATTATTATACTTCTAACACAAGATAATAGTGTGGTTTTCATATCGTAAGTAATTGGTTGTAGTTACAGATCATTAAAGAAGTTAACAATATAAATTTAAATGTAAATAAAATTTTATATATCTATTGTTCCTCCTCACTTACTTTGGGCATGTGGTAAGGAGAGATCGATCCTTGGAGAAGGATATCATGCTTGGAAGGGGGAGAGACAAGAGCAGGAGAGTGAGACCCTGGATGAGATGGGTTGATTCAGTAACTGGTGCAATGGGGGTTGGTGTGTCAGAATTAGTGAGACTGGCTCAGGACAGGGAAGGGTTCAGAGCTACTGTACACAGGGTCACTGTGCATCGCAGGCAACTTAATGGCACAAAACAACAATAACATACTATGACAGGTTTGGAAGCAGAAGTAGCATCCACTTCCTAAGCAACTGCCTCTGGAAACTCTATGAACTTAATAAATGCCAATAGTTGTAGAGGGACTTCAGGCCTTTTGTTCATAGGGTTGTTATGAGTTGTGCTTGACTCGAAGGTAATCAACAACAGCAACAACATTACGCAAAGAAGCTCTAGTGGCCTAGTGGCAAGAAGGTGTGTTACAATCCCAAAGGCACCCAGTTTGAAGCCACAAGCTGCTCGCTGGGAGAAGGATGGGCAATCTCTTCCTGTATGATTAACTGCCTCTGAAAACACACTGGCAGGTGAGCTGTGGGTCAATTCCAACTCTACAGTACACGACAACATCAATATTTAGCCAAAATATTCAATGAAAGAAAATACACTTGCATATAAAGTCATAAAGCGGAAATTAATTTTTCCTGAAAAAACTTCACTGTCTTACTGAAGGAATGTTTTATGAACATTTTTGAAACTTTGAAAGACAATTAAATTTCAGGGAGCTCTGGTGGCCTAGTGGTAAGGAGCTGCAACTACAATCCCAGAGCCACACGGTTCGAATCCACCAGATGCTTTGCCGGGGAAGGAGGGACAATCTCCTGTACCAGTCAGATCTGATTTGACGGTACACTCACACAAAAATAATAATATAAATTTTTTAAAAAATTTTTTTTAAATGTCCAGCAAATTTGAAAGACAAATAAAATGTCCTCTTTGGTGAACATCCTTTAAAAAGATAATTCCTATGAAAAAAAGAGTATTCAAAGTTTTTAAGTGTATTATTTTAGAGAAATTTCACATCATACAGAGAAAACACACCTGAAGAGAAAAAAATGTGATGACTAATAAAAAAAGCTTGACTGTAATGTGCAGAATCTTGCATCATTTTTCCAAAAATAATACTAATATTATTATCCAGCAAGCTGCACTACCCCTTTTAAAAATCCTAGTATTGGTTACAATGTGATTGAAAGTCAAATGGCCAAGTGGTTGATAGTCCCAGAGGGAAGGTAAACACAGATCCATTATTATTTTGGCAAAGAGTCAGTGGGTTCCATAAGGCAGATGAAGGGTTTTCTGACTTGGCAACCTGACAGCCAGTGTCCCAGCTTTAACATTTTCCCCCAATAAAACACTGGCAGGTTGCAATGAGAATTTGAATTTCCTTTCCCTGTGCTGTTCTTTCTTATGTTTCATTCCCTTCTCACTTCAATTACCAAGTATATCCACATCCAAATCCCTTCACCCTTGCTCACATCCGCCCTCCTCCAGTAAGACTCGGCTTTAATGTCTTGTTTAAGTTGTGTGCTTTAACTTATGTCTGACTGTAGTGGGCTCTCTGGAGTATTTGCTCTATGTATTTAATATAATTTAATTTTTATTTTCTTCTTCCCCTCATCACCTCTCTGGTCTATTTTGACAGGACAAAATCTTTAAGATTGCCTAGCATCCATTGTGTAAATGTACAGAGTTTCACAATCCATTCAGTTGAATGGATTGTGGTTGGACATTCAGGGCATAACACTGGTAAGAACATTGGTGTACAAATTTCTATTCATGTCTCAGTCTTAATTTCCTTGTGTTATATTCCTAACAGTGGAATAGCTGGGTCATACAGAGTTTTTGTGTTCAACTTTTTGAGGAAACACAAAATAGTCTTCAAGAGTGGTTGTACCATTTTACAATCCCACCAGCAGTGTATGAGAGTTCACACCTGTCCACACTCTCTCCAATATTTTTTGTTTGCTGCCCTACTAAACTTTGTCACTGCTACTGGGGTGAGACAGTATCTCATTATGGTTTTGATTTGCATCTCTCTTATTTCCAATGATTTGGAGGGAGAGGATGAAGGAAATGGGAAGGATCTGGATGAAAAGATATGGTAATGATGAGGAAAATCCAATGGTGATTAATTTTATAAAATATAATGTATGCAAATGATTGCATAAAGCACAATATGATTGAAGAATAGTGTGGAACACAATGAATACAAAATTTGTAAGCAAACAAATATAAAATTTAATTTTTTTTAAAAAAGTTGCCTGGAATCATACCAATTTTCTTAGTTGACTCCCCTATCATCGTCTACCATTTTCAAATGGTAAATTTAGGAAGACACCAATGTTTTTCATTTGTTTAAATATATAAATCTCTCCAACCAGGAGGCTTAGTTTAATCCAAGGGTGGAGAATATGATTTAACATTTTATTTTACCATTGTTATAGTAACAAGAGCACTGTGGCTATTTAGTTAGCTAGCTTGCCTTTGAGCTGTGGTGCTGGAGAGGAGTATTGAGAATACCATGGACTGTTAGGAGAACAAACAGGTAGGTTCATTCTTGTCAGAATGAAATCAGTTTGCTCCTCGGAGGCAAGGATTCTGAAGCTTTGTCTGAATACTTTGGGCATGTTGCAAGGTAGTATCAGTCTTTGGAGAGGGACATCATGTTTGGGAGCATAGAGGGACAGGACAAGAGAGGAAGACCCTTGATGAGACAGATTGAATCAGTGTCTGGGGTAGTGGGGGTAGGTGTGTCAGAGACAATAAAACTGGCACAGGATAAAGCAGAATTCAGAGCTATTATACACAGAGTCGTTAATAATTCACACGCAACTCAACAGCACATAACAGCAACAACGAAGAGCAAGTATGAGTGGTAAGATTATTAGTAACTTGAGGATTGCCTGTACTCTAAAACTTTCTGGGTTATCTAGAATGATTTAAAAAGTATCCATAATTTTCTTACACTCATTTCTTGTAATTCCATTATATAGTGTTTCCTAGGATGAATGGGCTTTACTGAATGAAATATGTTGGAATCACATTCACCACATCTGAAGAAGGCATGGCTCTGACTGTGAAATAGACCATAAAGTGCTCATATCCCATCAGTAAAGAATGATCAAGGCAAAGGAAGTCACTGTGAGGAATAAAAATGTAAACAGCAACAGAAGAAAATAGTACCTAATAATACATAATGGTAAGAACAATAATCTGCAAGTGAATGTATAGATAGACACATAAGCTGAACAGCTGTGGGGAAGGGAATAAGCCTATATACATGAATTTATGTAGGTTCCATGAAGGACTCTCCCAAGCATCTGTTTACACATATGCTGCAAATATGCTCATGGACATAGTAAAGCGACACGGAGAAGACTTAGGAGAACTCCTTTGTTGTGCCATTGAGTTAATTATGACCCATAACACTATGATCACCAGATCGGGACCTTATCTGTCCTGTGCCATCTTCATTATCCTAGTCGTGTGCAAGCTTATTTTGTTAAACATTACATAAATCCTTCTTATTAAGGGTGTTCCTCTCTTTCTCTGACCTTCCAATGTCCCCAGCTTATGTCTTTTTCTAAGTACAGGCCCCTCCTGAAAACCTGCCCAAAGTAGGTGAGAAATTTCTCCATCTTTGCCTCTAAAGAGCACTGTGGTTGCACTTTATCCAAAACAAATTTATTGGTTCTTTCGGCAGTCCACTAGATATACAGTACTCTCCTTCAATACCACAAAATAATAGCATCAATTCTTCTGTAGTATTCCTTATTCACTGTCCAACTATTAGATGTATAGGAAGCAATTAAAAACACCATGATTTGGATCAGGTGCATACCGGTCTTTAAACGTATGTCCTTGCTTTAGCACTTCAAAGAAATCCTTGACAGTAGATTTCTCCCATGCCCAAGGTGTTTTGATTTCTTGACTGCTACTACCATAAATGTTGACTGTGGATGCAAGTAAAATGAAATCATTGACAATTTCAGTCTTTTCTCTATCATCTATCTATCTATCTATCTATCTATCTATCTATCTATCTATCTATCATGATGTTGCCTATTGCTCCAGTGGTAAGAATACTTTCCTTGATGTCAATATGTAGTCCAGATTGTAGTCTTTGATCTCCTGCATCAAGTATTTTATGTCCTCCTCACTTTCTGCAAGCTAGGTTGTGACATCTACTTAATACAGTTTGTTGATAAATAAGTCATCCAGCTTCTTGAATAATTTTCTCAACATACAGATTGTGAATAGTTATGGAGGTGGGGGGGGAGGAAAGAACCCCAATGCACACTTTTCCTGATTTTTAACTATGTTGTCATTGCTAGGTGCTGTCAAGTTGAGTACAATTCATAGTGACCGTATGAACAGAAGATCTGAACCCTGTTCTGTCCTGTGTCATCTTCACACTTCCTGACACACAACAGTTTATTGCAGCAGTCACCATGTCAATCCACTTGATTGAGGGTCTTCCTCTTCTTCACCAACCCTCTACTCTTCTTAGCATCATGTTACCATCATAGCACCTTTCCTTCACCAACCTTCCACCATTCCCAGCATCATATCCTTGTCCAAGGAGTAACCCCTCCTAGCAACATACCCCAAGTATGTGAGGTGAAGCCTCATAATTTTTGCCTCTGAAGAGAACTCTCTCCAAGACATATCTGTTTTAAACCATGTAGAGTTCCCTTATTCTGTTCAGAAAATTGCTACTTGGTTATGGATAAGTTTAAATAAATACAATTAAGTGTTCTGGTATTCTCATTCTTCTCAGTATCATTCATAATTACAAGCAAATACCTTTGCATAATCAATAAAACACAAATATCTTTTTTTATTCTCTACTTTCAAACAGAAATCTATCTGACATCAGCAATGATATCCATCCCTAGTGCCACAATCACTTCTGAATCCAGTTTTCTGTCACTGTAAAGTTCCAGTTGTTGGGGTTTTCTTTAAAATAATATTGAATAAGATTTTACTTAGATGCTATATTCATGATATTATTCAATAGTTTACATACTTTGTTGGATAACCTTGTTTTGGGGTGAGAACAAATATGAATATCTTTAATTTGCTACCCAGGTAGCTGTCTTCCATATTTGTTGTAGAGACTGGTGATCATGTCTAGAGTTTCATTTGTTTCCTGCAACAAATTGATTGGTATTCTATCAATTCCTGGGACTTTCTTTTTCCGTGGATGTCTTCATATGTGCTTGTTGGACTTCCTTCTTCTGTACTTTTGGTCCTGATTAGATGCTACTTCCTTAAATGTTTCCTTGTCAACCTATTCATTTTTATGTAGCTACTATGTATGTTCCTTAAATTTTATTTTGGTGCTTCCTATATCAAAATCAAGAAAGGGGTGAATCAGGGATGTGTCCTTTCCCCAAACTGTTTCAATCTATAAGCTGATCAGAGCCCTAATAGAAAGGCTGAACTTCATAAAGAAAATGTGGCATCAAAATTGGAGGAAGATTCATCAACAGTCTACATTATGAAGATGACACAAGCTTGCCAGCTGAAACTAAGCCGGACTTGAAGTATTTGCTGCAGAAGATGGAAGACGTCAGCCTTCAATAGGTATTGCATCTCAACATGAAGAGAACAAAAATCCTCACCAGTAGGCCAATAGGCAGCATCATGACAAATGGAGAAAATAGTGTTATTGACTATTTCATCTTGATTGGAACCACAATCAGCATTTTTGGCATTGTGTTGTTGTTATTGTTAGGTGCTGCCTAATCAAGTAAGACCTATAAGGACCGTATGAGCAACAGGTCTGAGTCATGTCCTACCTTGTGCCGTGTTCACACTTCCTGATACAACAGAGCCTGTTGTCAATCAACCTGGTTGAGGATCTTCTTCTCCTTCAAACCTCCACCTTTAAGGGTATCATGCCTCTCTCCAAGGAAGGTCCTCTCCTCACAACGTGCCCGAAGTATGTGAGATGAAGTCTCATCACCCTTGCCTCCAAAGACCACTCTGGTTGCATCCTCTCCAAGGCATATTTGTTTGTTCTTTTGACCATCCATGAGATGTTCAGTGCTCTTTCTCCAACACCACAGATTAAAGGCATCAACTCTTCTGTCATCCTTAGTCATTATCTAGCTCTTAGACATATAACAAGTAATCATAAAGGGCATGGCCTGAAACAGATGTACCTTACTCCTCAAATCTTTCCTCCATCCATCACAATCTTGCCTATCAGTCCAGTGATAAGAATCTTTGTTTTCTTAACATTGAGATGCAATCCATATTGAAGACTGTATTCTTTGATCTTCCGCAACAAGGGCTTCAAGTGTCCTCACTTTCAGCAAGCAAGGTTGTGTCATCTGCATAAGGCAGGTTATTGATGAATCTTCCTCTAATCCTGATGTCACATTCATCTTTATAGAGTCCATCTTCTTTAATAATTTACTCAGTATACAACAACAACATACAGATTGAATAGATATTCAGAGAGAATACAACCCTGACACACTCCCTTCTTAATTTTAACACGTTGCTGCAAATGATGGCAAAACAGGTTTCTAAGCATGGTCCTCAATTTAAAAGAGTGTGGCAATGTGTTAAACCATGTTGTGCTCCTTTCCTCTGTTTGCACAAGAGCCTCCTGGTCTATGTATTGGTCCCACAACTGGTTATTATCCACACAATAAAATGCTGTTACATAGTCAATAAAGCACAAATAGACTCTGGTATTCTTGACTTTCATCCAGGATCTCTCTGATAGTAAAATTATATCTCTGGTACCACACAGCCTCTTCTAAATGCTGCTCGAACTTCTGGAAGTTCCCTATCTATGTACTGTCCCATTTTTTAATGATCTTCAGCAGTAGCTTGCTTGCATGTGATATTAATGACACTGTTTGATAGTTTCCATATTCTGTTGGATCATCTTTCTTGGAAATGGGAACAAACATGGATCTCTTCCAATCCATTGGCCAAATGTCCTCCAAATGTCCCTGCATAGACTAGTGAGGGCATTCAGAGCTGCATATGTTAACTAAGATAAGTCCATTTATATCCCTTTGATTCCTGGGCCTTATTTTTTTGCGTATGCCTTCAGTGCAACTTCCATTTCTTCCTTCATTACCATTGGGCTCTGCTCACAGTACTTCCTGAAATGTTTCATTGTCAGTCAGTTCTTTTTGATGCAATGATTCCAAGTATTCTCTCCATTTTTTTATGCTTTCTGATTCATCCCATAGCATCTTTCAATATCGCAACTCAAGGTTTAAATTCGTTCTTCAGTTCTCTCATTTGAGAAATGCAGAGTGTTCTTTTCTTTTTATTCTCCAATTGCAACTCTCAGTACATTCCATTATAATACTTTTCTTTTATCCAGCTTCCTTTTGAAATATTCAGTTCTTCAGCATGTTTTCCCTTTGTTTTAGCTTCTCAGCACTTTAGTGCACTTTTAAAGTCTCTCCTGACATCCGTTTCAGTTATTTCTTTTTTTCCTCCGTTTTTGTAATGATCTTTTTCTGCTTTATGAATGATATCCTTTACATCATCCCACAGTTCCTCTGCTCTTTAATCACTGGTGTTCAATTCCTCAAACTTATTCTTGATTCAAAGGAGATATTGATTCAGAGGTGATCTTGAAATTAATATGGAATCTATTTGAGATCATATCTTGCTTATTGTGGACTTATTTTAATTTTCTTTGACGTCAATTTACTTGCATATGAGTAGCTGATGGTCTGACCCTCAGTCTGCCCCGGCCTAATTTTGACCACTGATATCAAACTTCTCTAGCAATTTCTTCCACAGATGGAGTCAGTCTGATTTCTAAGGAGCCTATCATATGAGGATCATGTGTAAAGTGTCATGAGCCTTGAGCTTTAATTAATTACTCATAGACATATTACAAAAGCCAGTTACATTTTATTGATTCATTCATTAATTAATAACAAAAATCGCAGTAAATTTACCACAACATATTGATTCATCAATTCTTAGCAAACCTTAAACAGTTAATTGCAATTTATCTACATTGTAATTCGTAAGTTCACAATAACATATTGATTCATCAATTCATAACAAATATTAAACACTTAATTGCAATTTGTCTACATTGCAATTAATGAATGCATCATAACATATTGATTCATCAACAGTGGGGGACACTCATTCACCCCTGGGATCCCAACTCATCTCCTTCTTTTGCCTGTCATGGTCATTGGTGCAGTTGGGAGGTTCTCAGCTAGTTCAGCAATTCGATGTAGCCAGGGTCTGGTGGTGTGGGCAGAATCCTCCACTGTCTCAGTAGCACATGTCCATCAGTGCAGGCCAGAGTTCTTGGCTCTGAAAAGAGCCTTTAGGTCTTTGTCTTTAAAAAGAGCCTTTGAGTCTTCAGTGTAAAAAGAAAGATTGCTGGGCACAGCCAGAGTTTATCTACTCTGGCTTCCCCACTTTACGTTATGGTGAGGAAAGTGGGACATGCCGGGACATGTTGAATATCAGTATGGGTTTGACCAATCATGTTCAATACTTGTTGTATTTCCTTGGTAATACGGGCAGTAACCAGTCATATCTCCTTATCCAGGGTCCTCACCTATTGTGGTCAGGTTGGGGTCCTAAAGCCACTAGAGGCCTATTTGGGCCTTTTTTTGGCATATCAAAATATTTTTACCAATATCCTTAACATAATTTCTAAGCATAACATAGCAGATTCCTAACATATTTCTTATTCTTATTTCTACAATAGCAGATTCCTAACATATTTCTTATTCTTAAATTTACAAGTTATATTCTCTTATCAACATGGGCAGTAACAAGTTACATTCCCTTATTAGGATTCATACATGCTGAAGCCAGTAGCTTTACTGGCAAGTTATTATCAGTTACATTCCCTTATCAAGGGTTTTCACCTACAGTGGTCAGTGGGGTTCTAGGCCTCTAAGGCCTGTTTAGGCATATTAAACTGTTAGTATATATATTTTTTCACAAATATTCTTATTTCTAAACTTAAGTATCAAATTCATCATAATATTTTTCCACAGCAAACATGTTTCATAATATGCTTTATAGCAAATTAATAGCAAACTTATGATATTTCATAATAGGTGTTACAGCAAAGTTAATATCTTGTTCTCATACTTAAGCTGCTCATATCAGTAAAGTCATTATTTTTTACTTTTAAAAAAAGATATTTGCAATAAATAAATCATTGAAAAGAAAAATTCTATCCTATTTCTGGCTTCATTTCTGTCACCAAGCCCATATTTTCCAACATTTTTCTAAGTGGTATAGCAGTGATCTGTCCATTTGCTGTACAGAGGTAAGTTGTGGTTGCTGTGATGCTAAACACTGACACTGATGTGCCAATGTGATAATGGTGGCAGATGGTGAACAGTGTTCGGTGGAGCTTCCCAATTAAAACAAGCTTGGAAGCAGAAGTGCCATATACTTCTGATTTCACTTGCCTCCAGAAACTCTATGAACTTGGTGAAATGATGGAAGTTCTACAAGTGATCAGGTCTTTAATTCATAGAGTTGTTATGAGTGGTCTATGACTCAACAGCTCTTAACAACAACAACAATTCCTTCTACATTGTTTCCAACTTTTGCATTCAAGTCACCAGTTATCAGTAAGGCATCTTGACTGCATTTTAGGTCAAGTTCACACTGCAAAATTTGGTAAAAATTCTAAATGTCTTCCTATTTGGCTCTAGATATAGGAACATATATTTGAATAATAGTCATATTAACAAATCTTTCTTGCCTATGTATAGCTAATAGCCTATCATTCACAACATTGTATTTCCAAATAGAACTTTAAATTTACTTTTAGACTATGCAATACCATTCTTTTCCTGCTCTTCATTCCCAGCATAATATACTATACCGCTATCTTACTCAAAGCACCCAAAGCTGGTCCATCTCATCTCACTAATGCCAATGTCCATGTGCTCCATTTTATTTTTTTGTACAATTTCTAGTTTTCCAGCATTCAAGCTACATAAATTTCATGTTCTAATTATTAAACAATATTTGTAATTGTTTTTCCTCATTTCACCTGCTTCCAAACTTGGCTTTTTCACGACATACTCTGCTACCACTATCTGCATTCCTCTAGTGTTCATAGTGTTTTAGAGCCTGTTATTTAAGAAGAGCATGGCCTATCCTGCTTCCTGGATGGTCTTAATCTGGGAGCTTTATTAAAACCTGTTCACCATGGGTAACACCTATGACTTTTGACATACAAGTGGCGTAGCTTTCAGTATCATAGCAACCCACAAGTTATGTCAGTACAGCAAACTATATCAATTCGAACAATGTTTTTCCCCAACATAACAAACTGCCAATTTAGCTTACAATTCTAATAGCAAAACAATCTTCACATCAGGCCATACAACTTACACCTGATTGTTAATTAATAAAAACAACCTACCTTCCAGAATCCAACTGCTAAACCTTTTGGCACTAGCAGCCTGGAAATCAAAAGAAGAGTTTTACTGGGAAAATATACTGTC
>NW_006399985.1:1868810-1883334 GCF_000299155.1 Elephantulus edwardii | reverse complement strand
GATTGAGAAGTTGTGGTACATTCACATAATGGAATACTACGCAGCACTCAGTAGCAATGTTTTTGTAAATTACTACATAACTTGGGAGGGACTGGAGAGCATTATGCTGAGTGAAATAGCTCAGTCCCACAAGGACAAATATTGTATAAAACCATTATTGTAGAATGAGTATGAAGATCCAAGGCAGGGGAGATATTGGAAATAGAGGCATGAGTATGGGAGCGTGTAAGGTATTAATCATTGGGTTGCACAATTTGATAGGCGGGTGGGGTGAAGGAAATGGAAAGATCTTTTGTAAAAAAAAATGCATTCAAACTTTGTAAATAAAATCAGAGTAAATTTTTTTTTAAAAAAAAGACAGCTTTGGGGTAAAAAAGAAATGCCTAACATGCTCTTCCTTTTTTATTTTCTTTCTAGCTCCTTGTACACTTCATTGTAATACTTTTGCTTTGTTTCAAAACTGTTGTTTAAAATCTTTTGTTTAGCTTCCTTACTTCAGTATTCCTTTCCCTTGTTTTGACTAATTTTAGTTTAAATGTAAGTTTCAGAATCTCATCTGCATCCATTTTGGTCTTTTCTTTCTTTCCTGTCTTTCTAATGATCTTTTACTTTCTTCTTGAATAATGTCATTTATGTTATCCTATACTCCTCTGGTCTTCAATCATTAGTATTCAATGTGTCAAATCTATTCTTGAGGGTTGTTGGATTTTGCGTTGTTTATTTTTGTTTTTTTATTTAGTTGGATTGTGCTTAAAGTCCTATTGCAATTTTCATGGAGTTTTTTCATTATTTTTTACCTTGAATTTGGTCTTGCATTGAAGTGAGATCATCCATTCCACAGTCAACCCTTGGCCTTGTTTTGATTACTCATAGTCCAAGATGGACTAAGCAGCAGAATTGGCCTTCCACTTCTGAAATAATGTTGTTATGTACTGTCAAGTTAGAACCAACCAATAGCTGACCCTCTGGTGGTTTTTCAGAGGCAGTTTATCGCACACGAGGAGATTGCCCATTCCTCGAACTGTATGCCTTCAGCATTGCAGCACAGCTCCTTGCCACTAGGCCACCGGAGCTCCCTTCTGAAATAATATATATTCAAACCTGCTATCGCTAATGAAAGGGAGCTCTGGTAACTTTGTGGTATGTAATTGTTCTACTGACTCAACAGTATACAGTTCAAATTTATCAGCTGCTCTGCAGGAGAAAAATAGTCAATATTCTCCTGTGCAATCTACTACCTCTGGAAACTTGCTGGAGCGTCAGGTGTGAGTTGTTTCTGACCCAGTGGTACTCACCAAGAACATGACTAATGAAAGAACATTTTGAAGATAGTGCTGGAAGATGAGACTCTCAAGTTGGAAAGGATGCAAAATGCAACTGAGGAGGGCTGCTTCCTCAAACAGGGTCTATGATGACTCTGGAATAAAGATCTAAACCGATGAAGGGCCTTCGTGTACTGATACGACAAGACCCAAAATGAGGAGAAACAACTTTAAACATTTATTAGCAACTGGAACAGGGAATGTGTGAATTATGAATGTAAGAAAATTGGAATTTCTGAAAAAATGAAACGAAAAGCTTTATAAATATCATTGTCCTAGGTATTAGTAAGCTGAGATGACCTGGTAGCCGTTTTGAACAATCATATGATCTACTATGTTATGCTATGAATGACAAATTGAAATGGTGTGACATTCATCATAAAAAAAAAAAGAGTGTTTCAGGATCTATAATAAACTACAGTACTGTAGTGATAGGATACAATCAAAACGCATGCTAGCAAGATCTATGAATACAATCATCATTCAAATGTACACAACTACCACTAGAGCCAAAGGGGAAGATGTTGAGGATTTCTATAAACTTCTGTAGTCTGGCATTGATCAAACATGCAGTTGCAATTAATTCATAATAACTGATGACTGGAATACAAAGTTAGAAACTAAAGAGAAGAAATAGTTGCTGGAAAACAAGGTCTTAGTGACAGAAATGAGACTGGAGATTACATGATGAAGTGTTGTATAATCAATGATTTATTCATTGCAAATACCTTTTTTAAAAAACATAAATAGCAAATAGATCCGTGGACCTCACCCAATAGACTACATGGGAATCAGATTGACTATATCTATGGAAAGAAAATTCCTTTGTCATAACCACATACCTTGTAAGAACAATCCAGTAGACCAGGGGATGAGAATTACAGTCTTAAGGGACATCAAGTTCAAAGGGCACAAGAGAGTCCAAAATAGAAACTTTTCTGTATGTTGTTTTGCGGGCAAGCAATAGTCCTTAAATTGTATGAGTTGCCATCAAAAGTTTAACTATTGGTCTCTTCCATTCAGAGGACAGGAAAATCAGAAAAATTCAAGATCTGTGGAAACAATTGGTCTTAATGACTAGTAACCACAGACCAGTAGAACTAAATGATGCCAATTACTACTCTCATTGTCTCTGAAAGGGACTAGAAAATCCTGAGTAAAGTTAGAGAAAAATGTGAAGAAAGCTAAAAATAATTTAAGACAATACCAAGCTTGGTGTTGTTGTTGTTGTTATGTGCCGTCGAGTCGCTTGTGACTCATAGCGACCCTATGTACAACAGCCCTAAACTCTGCTCTGTCCTGTGCCAATCTCACTGTCTCTAACACTCCCATCCCAATTATCCCAGTCACTGAATCAATCCACCTCATGGAGGGCCTTCCTCTCCTGCGCTGTCCCTCCACCCTCCCAAGCATGATGTCCCTCTCCAAGGACCGGTCTCTCCTCACTACATGTCCAAAGTATGTTAGACGGAGCCTCAGAATCCTTGCCTCCAAGGAGCCACCCGGTTTAACCCTTCCCAGGACAAATCTGTTTTCCTAGCAGCCCATCGTATTCTCAATACTCTTCTCCAGCACCACAGCTCAAAGGCATCAATTCTCCTTCTATCCTCCTTGGTCATTGTCCAACTCTCTGATGCATAACAAGTGATTGTGAAGACCATGGCCTGTATCAGATGCACCTTAGTCTCCAGAGAGACACCATTGCTCTTCAGTACTTTGGAGAGGTCCCTAACAGCAGACTTTCCCATGGCAATGCGCCTTTTAATTTCCTGGCTGCTGGTGCCAAGACTGTTGACTGTGGAGTCAAGCAAACTAAAGCTGTGTACAATCTCAATCTCTTCACCATCCATCCTGATGCTGCCAATTGGTCCAGTGGTGAGAATCTTTGTCTTCTTGACATTGAGCCTCAATCCATACCAAGCTTACTGCTTATTAATGTGATAAAGATTAATGGAATCCCCAAGATAACTCCCAGGATTTCACCTCCTGGCTCATTTTTCAGCCAAATAAGAAACTGAAGTAAACAATAAAGTCAAGGAAGTTACTCCTTAGAACAATAACCATACAAGATCAAAAGGTCTACAGTTCCCCAGGAAAGAAAGAAGACAAGCCAGAAACATTAGGAATGTCTTGGAATGCCTGAGGTTACTCTGTGAAGATTGTAACAGAAGTGCCTTCCTCACAGAATTGCGTGGAAAAATCAATCTGCTCTGTAAACTTTCACTTAAAATATGTATAAATTGTTGACTATAAAATTTATCTGCTCTGTCAAATTTTAGCCAGTTCACAAGTTGTAACAGTTAAAGATTCAAGATTGAATTAATAGACAAAATTTTGAATAAAATACCAAAACATACATGGAAGAAACACATACTTTCTGTACTTAAAAACAATTAGTCAACTTTTAACCAGAAAGTTGCATATATTCATGAATGTGTCCATCTTAAATATCAGATGGATCTTGACTAAAAGAAGAGAATTCCAGGAAAAAGTTCACCTGTGTTTTATTGACTATTCAACTATGTGGATCATAAAGTGTGGATAACATTGGGAAGCTTGGTAATCCCAAAACACTTAACTGTGTTCATCATCAGCCTGCAAAAAGACAGCTATTTGACAGAAGGGATATTTCATGGTTTCAAATGATAAAAGGTATCCTTCAGGTTGCAACCTTCACTATGCTTATTCAATATCGTCCATGAAAAATGCAAAAGGCCGTTACAAAGATGGAGGAAGAAAAGGTCAAAATGAATGTCAGAAGAGACTAAATATTGCACTAGAGCTCTGAGAAGCCAAAGCAAAGGGAGGAAATCAAGAAGTTTAGGAGCTGAATAAGCGATTTCAAAGGGCAGTTTGAGAAGACAAAGTAAATCATTATAATGAAATATGCAAAGACCTAGAGGCAGAAATAAAAAGGTCCAAACTCAGTCAGCATTTCCTTGTTTCCCCTCTTTTGTTGTCCCTCAACCCTTCCAAGCATGACATCCTTCTCCAAGCAATGGACTAGCTGGGTCATTTGGAATTTCTGTCATGAGATGCAGTGCTTAAAGATGCTGTTACCGAACACAAGGGGTTCTTTCTGTAGTCAATTGCCAATAAGACAGATAGATTGAAATATCCATAAGGACTTTATTACAGGTCTAGAAGGACAGTGAGTTCCCTTCAAAAACTCTCTCTCCGTCTGGGAGTGGTCATTACGTTTTTATGCTAGCTAGAATACTAACTCACTTAACAATAACTATACTTTTGCTAGTAAAGTTACAGAATTTCTACATTTGAAAAGAACAGCTCATATGTAAGTACTAGCAATTCAGGAACGGCACACAAGCAGATTAATATACAATTTACATATGACTAGGAAAAACAGTTTCAAAGAGGTAAATGTTAATCTAAGAAAGATATCTTTCTTCTCCTGGTGAACAGACAGCTTGAACTATTTTACAAGACTAAAGAGAGGAAAGAATTCTAAGACAAAGTAACTAGTTTTTCAGGCTGGAGAAAACTGATGCCAGTTTTATAATTATATAACTATAGTTTTATAATTGATACATATTTGGAGAATTCTGAACTTATTAATAACACTTCATCAATGCTATGGGCAGAATACCGAATGATCCATGGGGCATTAAAAGAGGATAGAAGGAGTATACAGAGTCACTGTACCAAAAAGAACTGGTTGACACAGAAAAAGTCCAGGAAACAACGTATGATTGAGAGGCAATGGTGATGAAGGAGGAAGTGCAAGCTGCTCTGAAGGACTTGGCAAAAAAATAAAGTCCCAGAAATTGATGGAATATCAATTGACATATTTCAACCAAGAGTTGCTGCCCTGGATATGCTCACCATGTTGTGCCAAGAAATCTGGAGGACAACTACCTGGCCACTGACTGGAAGAACATATTTATTCCCATTCCAAAAAACGATGACCCAACAGAGTGTGGAAATGATCAAACAATATCAGCAGGGGTGGCATCCACTGACTAAACAACATGCCTCTGGAAAATCTATAAAATTTGATAAATGTAGATAGTTGTAGATGGGGCTATAAGCCTTTTGTCCATAGGAATGCTATGAGTCATGCTCAATTTGAAGCCAATCAACAACAACAACAACATCATTAACATCACACTCTAGTAAAATATTGCTGAAGTGACTGGAACAGTTACTGACAGATAACAACCAGAAATACAAGCTGGGTTTAGAAGAGATCGTGGTACTAGTGACATTACTGCCAATGTCAGATCAGTTTTGGTAGAAAAGAAGGAGTACCCAGAGGAATGTCTATCTATGTTTCTTTGACTACACAAAGACATTCGACTGTGGAGATCACAAAAAATTGTTGCTAATCTTGAGTAAAATGGGAATCCCAGAACACTAGATTGTGCTCATGAAAAATCTATACTTAGACCAGGAAGCAGTCCTCAGAACAGAGCAAAGAAACTCTGCATAGTTCAAAATCAAGAAAGGAGTGTGTCAGAGATGCATCCTGTCTCCATATCTATTCAATCTGTAGGGAGAACAGACAAGTCAGGAAGTTGGTGTGGCATCAGGATTGGAGGGAGACTCATCAACAACCTACGATATGTAGATGACAAAGCCTTGCTTGCTGAAAGTGAGGAGGACCTGAAGCACTTGCTACAGGTCAAGGACTGTAGTCTTCAATATGGATTGAAGCTCAACATCAAGAAGACAAAAATTCTCACTTTGGGGCCAATTGGCAGCACCATGATAGATGGAGAAGAGACTGAGGTTGTTAACAGTTACAACTTGCTTGGCTTCACAATAAACACTCTTGGCAGCAGCAGTCAGGAAATCAAAAGACAAACTGCATTGGATAAATCTGTTGTCAGGGACTCTCTAGAGTACTGAAAAGCAACGATGTCAGTCTGGAGATTAAGGTGCACCTAATCCAAGATATGCTCTATGCAATTACTTGTTATGCATCAGAGAGCTGGACAATGATTAAGAATGACAGAAAAAGAAGAATTGATGCTGGAGGAGAGTCTTGAACATATCATGGACTGCCAAGAAAACACATAGGTCTGTTTTGGAGATGGTAAAATCAGGTTTCTCCTTGGAGGCTAGCATTTTGAAGCTCCATCTCATGTACTTTGGATATGTGGCCAGGAGAGATTGATCCTTGGAAAAGGACATTATACTTAGTGGAGGGACAGCACAGAAGAGGAAGACCCCCAGACGAGATGGATTGATACAGTAACAACAACAACAACAACAATATGCTTAACAAATAATCTGAGAAACTGGGTTATATGAAGAAAAATGTGGTGTCAGGATTAAAGGAAATCCATTAAAAACCTGCATTATATAGATAATCCAGTGTTACTTGCTAAAAATTAAGAAAATTTGAAATGCTTACTGGTGAAATAAAAGAGTACAATGATCAATACAGAATACACTTCAATGTAAAAATGAAAGAAAAATCCTTATAACTGGACCAATAAGGAAAATCATAGTTGTCATTGTTTTATGCCATTGAGTTGCCTGCGACCCATAGCAACTCTATGTACAACAGCTGGGAACCCTGCCTACTCTGAGTCAGTCTTGCTAAGTCCAACACACTTAGCCCTGTCTCCCCAGTTACTGTATCAATTCATCTCATCTGAGGTCTTCCTCTCCTGTACTGTCCCTCCACTCTTCCAAGCATGATGTCTTTCTCTAAGGATTGGTCTCTCCTGGACAAGTGCCCAAAGATTATGAAAAGGAGCTTCAAAATCCTTGTATCTAAGAAGAAAGTTTGTTCCATCCTCTCAAGATGGACCTATTTGTTTTCTTGGCAGTTCATGGTATGTTTAAGACTGTTCTCCAGCATCAGAACTCAAAGGCATCTATTCTTGTTATGTTATTCTTAGTCATTGTTCAGCTTTTTGATGCATAATAAGTAATTGCAAATACCAGGATCTGAATCAGACGCACCATAGTCTCTAGACTGACAACATTGCTTTTCTGTATTCTGGGGCGGCCCCTGACGGAGATAAAATTCAAGTTGTCAAAGATTTCCTTTTCCTTGGAGCTTCAATCAATACCAGTGGTAGCTATTGTTCTTGATAGATGCCTTCAAGTTGCATATAACTCATAGAAAGCCTATGAACAACAGATCCTCTGCCACCTTCACAATTTCTAACACACTCAAGTCCATTGTTTTAGTCACCGTATCAGTCCACCTGGTTGATGGCCTTTCTCTCTTTTGCCATCCCTCCACCTTTTGAAGCATGATATCCCTCTCTAAGGAACAGCCTGTATGAACAATGTGCTCAAAGTATGTGAGACAAAGCTTTGTCATCTTTGCCTCCAAGGAACATCCTGGCTTCACTTTCTCCAGGACCTATTCGTTTGTTATTTTGCCAGTCTGTAGGGTATTCAGCACTCTTCTCTGACACCAGGGAACAAAAGCAGCAAATTCCTCTTCTGTCATCTCTATTCACTGCCCAACTCTCAAATGCGCAGCAAGTGATTGAAAAGACCATGGCTTGAATCAGGCGATGGAAGCAGCAGATAAGACATCAATGGGTATATTTCATTGTACAAAACTTGTAAAAGATCTCTTGAAAGTGTGTAAAAATAAAAAATGTCACATTTGAATAATAACATTCAGATTTAACCAATATATATTTTAAATGCATTTTCTACTTTCTGAATGCTAACTCGGGAAACTTTCCTATTTGAAATAAAAGAGATGTGATGGGAAAGTAAGAAGAGATAACCCACCAGTTAGCCTTGAAGATGAGAGGTGACCATGAGTGAAAGAATATTGTCAGCCTTATAAAATATGACAGCTGCCCTCAGCTGATATCCACAAGGAAATGGAGACCTGTTCTCTCCTATGAAGTCCACATACGTAATCATGGCTTTAAGAAATGTGAAGTAAAGAAACTCATGTTGTTCAGTAGACTTCGATTTCTATTTAGTTGAACTTCTAACTAATATAAGATTTTTACTCTATTCCAAACTGCCTCTTGGCTACATACTAACCCAACTATTAGACTCTTTAATGACAGATTTGTACATTCCTGTCACTTTATCTCATATCATTGGAGCATATTAACAGAAGGAATCAATCGTTGGAGGAAACCATCACATTTGAAAATTCATAAGATCAGCGACACAGAGGAAGACTGAAGGAGATGGACTGATGTGCACTCTATAACAATGGTCTTAAAACAGCAGAAACTGATGGTTCACAGGATTGGGGCAGTGTTTTGTTGTGTTTTACTTGTGGTCTGTATGACATGGAGACAACTCAATAACACCTAACAATTGTCACTTGATTAACCCATGAGTTTTGAGTGTATAGGTTTATTTCTCGTTACTTCAAAGATATTACTCCCTGTATTAATGTGTGGTTGTTGCTCTTAGGTGTCATTGAGTCTAATGTAACTCAATAGTCACCCTATGAACAATAGATCTGAACCCTGTTCTGTTCTGTGCTGTCCTCACAAACACTGATACATTTGAGTCCACTGCCGCAGTTACTGCATCAATCAACCAGATTGAGGGTCTTCCTCTCCTTTCTCAACAATGAACAAGGATGCCAGAAGAAGAATCAATGCCTTTGAACTGTGGTGTTGGAGAAGAGCACTGAACATCCCATGGACGGCCAGGAGGATAAATGGATGTCTTGGGGAAGGTGCAGCTGGAGTGCTCTTTGGATGAGGCTTCACCTCACATACTTTGAGCATGTTGCTAGGAGGGGCTATTCCTTGGAGAAAGACATGATGCTGGGAAGGGCGGAGGGTCAGTGAAGGAGAGAAAGACCCTCCACCAGGTGGACTGATGCAGTGACTACCCCAATGGCTGTGGTGTGTTGGGAAGTGTGTGGACAGAACAGGATAGAGCAGGGTTCACATCTTTTGTGCATAGGGTTGCTATGAGTTGTACTCGACTCAATAGCACCTAACAACATCAAGTAACAAACCTAAATGGCTTTTCAAACGTGTATTGTGTTTGTTAACGTTTCAGTACAAATACCTCATTACATCTTGAATTTCAAAGTAGGTTTTGGAGAAGAGATCACTTGAGGTGACTAGAAGGGAGTTGGGACTATAGCTGTAATATAAAGAGAATTGAGATAAAGTGGATTCTAAGCTTTTGGAGACATGCATATCTTGGGTAAATAATAGTTAGAAATCATGTTCCATAAATCATACTTATAAACCTCTACTGTTTTAAAATTTCCCTGACTATACTACAATGAAATTTGCGAGGAGCTAGAGTCAGAAAATCAAAAGGGCCGGACTCGCTCAGCATTTCTTAAGCTCAAGGAACTGAAGAACAGATTCAAACCTAGAGTTGCTGTAATCAAGGATGCTTTGGGCAGAATATTAAATGATCCAGGAAGTATTAAAAGAAGATGGAAGGAATATACTGTCATTATATAGAAAGGAATTGGCAGATACAGAGGAATTTAAAGAAATAACATATGAGCAAGAGTCTATGGTGATGAAGGAAGAATTTCAAGCTGCTTTGAAGGAAATAGCAAAAAATAAGGCCCCAGGAATAGATGGTATACCAATTGAAGTATTTCAGATAACAGATGTTGCCCTGGATGTGCTCACCAAGTTGTGCCAAGAAATCTGGAGAACAACCACTTGGCCAACTGACTGGAAGAGATCTATATTTGTTCCCATTCCAAAGAAAGGTGACCCAACTGAGTGTGGAAACTACAGAACAGTGTCATTCATTTCACAAGCAAGCAAGATTCTGCTGAAGATCATCCAAAAACGATTAGAACAGCACATCAGCAGAGAACTGCCCGAAGTCCAGGCTGGGTTTAGAAGGGGTCGTGGTACTAGGGATATCGTTGCTGATGTTAGATGGGTCTTGGCTGAAAGCAGAGAATACCAGAAGCATGTCTATCTGTGTTTCATTGATTATGCAAAGGCATTTGACTGTGTGGATCATAAACTGTGGCTGACTCTGAGAAGAATGGGAATCCCAGAACATTTAATTGTGCTAATACGAAACCTATACTTGGACCAAGAGGCAGTAGTCAGAACAGAGCAGGGTAACACTGCATGGTTCAAAACTGGGAATGGTGTACGCCAGGGATGCATCCTGTCTCCATACCTTTTCAACATGTATGCAGAGCAGATTATCCGAGAGGCTGGGCTCTATGAGGAGAATTGTGGCATCAGGATTGGTGGAAGGTCTATTAACAATCTCCGTTACGCAGATGACACAACCCTGCTTGCTGAAACTGAGGAGGACCTCATGCACTTGCTGCGAAGGGTCAAGGACTGCAGCCTTCCGTATGGACTAAGGCTCAATGTCAAGAAGACAAAGATTCTCACCACTGGACCAATTGGCAGCATCAGGATGGATGACGAAGAGATTGAGAGTGTTCACAGCTTCAGTTGGCTCGGCTCCACAGTCAACACTCTTGGCACCAGCAGTCAGGAAATCAAAAAGCGTATCGCGATGGGAAAGCCTGCTGTTAGGGACCTCTCTAAGGTACTCAGTAGCAACAGTGTCTCTCTGGAGACTAAGGTGCGCCTGATACAGGCCATGGTATTTGCAATCGCTTGTTATGCATCAGAGAGTTGGACAATGACTAGGGAGGACAGAAGGAGAGTGGATGCTTTTGAGCTGTGGGGCTGGAAAAGGGTACTGAATGTACCCTGGACTGCCAGGAAAACAAACAGATTTATCTTGGAGAGGATTAAACCAAGCTACTCCTTGGAGGCAAGGATTCTGGGGCTTCGTCTGACATACTTTGGACATGTTGCCAGGAGGGACGGGTCCTTGGAGAGGGACATCATCCTTGGGAGGGTTGAGGGACAACGCAGGAGGGGAAGACCCTCTTTGAGATGGATTGATTCGGTGACTGGGGTAATCGGGATGGGTGTGTCAGAGGCGGTGCGGTTGGTGCAGGAAAGAGCAGGGTTCAGGACTGTTGTGCATAGGGTCGCTATGAGTCTGAAAGGACTCATAACAACAACAACAATGTACTGAGGGCATTGGGAGGGTGCGGGGGGATTGTGTACCAGGGAGGGAGTCTTTCTTTTACTTTTGAAAGAGAGGAGCGAACTGGGGGATGGGGGAGAGGGCTGGGCGGATAGAGAAATGAAGCAATGAATGAATGGAAACCCAAATTCTCTGAAAACGTTCATTAAAATTATTTAAAAAAAAAAAAAAAGAGGAACAAACATTTTATCACATAAAGGTAAGACTGACATGTCAAAATTAAGCTAAACTAACCCAGAAGCTTTATAAAAAGAGGATGTGGGACGTTTCAAGGGCCGGATATTGATACTCAGCACTGGTTGTGGGAGTAAGAAGAAAATGAGACTCCTGCTATGTAGTGGATTCAGAAAATTCTTCCTGCACAACGACAAGGAGATGCTGCTTACCTCATATATTTCAGAATTTGTACTCAGGGCGGGGGGATTGTATCTCAAAGAGGGAATTTTTCTTTTGATTTTCAAAAAGAGGAGTGAACTGGGGAGGTGGGGGAGGACTGGGCAGGGAGAAAAGTGCAACAATGAGTGAATGGAAATCCAAACTCTCTGTAAATGTTCATTAAAATTAATAAAATAAAATTTTAAAAAATTCCCTGACTATGCTGTTCTTTAGTTTATATTCTCACAGACAAAATCAGTTTGTATTTTTTTTTTTTTTTTACAAAAGCTACTCAACGTGAAGAGTTGGGAGAAATAATCAAGAGAGCCGCACTGGGCGATCAGGTCACGATGTGTTCCGCAGTGGAGGACTCCAGGTTCAGCCAAAGTCAGGAGACACTCCATGCTCATGCGCACTTCACGCTCCCCACACCCATGCAGGAATCACAGTGCGGACCTTCATTCTAAAGGAATGCGGCAGGAATGGAAACTAGTCAGTGTTGTTTTACTGGTCAAGCACGTTGGGTCAAGGAACCCTTTTTATTTCAAGGTACAGGCCTAGGGTGAAAGGAATGGAAAAAATGAGACACTGGTGTATAAAATTTAAAGACTGCAAAAACTTCAGTAGTGAAGAAAAAGAACAGAGTGTCAGGAAAGAACATCATAGCGAGTGCAAATAAAATCTATAATAAACAAATTCCTAAAATAGGAAATGAAAAGATCACAGATTTCTGGGCGACCATGTTGCTACCCTAGTATCCTTAGAAAGAGCAGAGAAAGGTATGGTGTCAATCTCCAGATGTTTCTTTCTCTTGGTTAGGAATGATCATGATAGGAAGTTTAGTCTTTCGGTGAGCCTGGGGTCCTGGAACTGTGCTGTGAGGATAAGATCACACATTCTATCCAGGCTCACACGAGAGCTGGAAGGAAAGATGAGAAAATGCTCCTTGCGAAAGCTCCTACGAACACTGTCACTGGAAACGGTCTCAAATGCTCTTTTTAACATATGTTATGGCTGTTGTGTACTATTCAGTTGGAACCGTTTCATAGCTGACGCTCCAATAGGCTTTCTGAAGCAGTAATCTCAAAGGAGAGCGTGTCCATCTTTATCCCACAGACTGGTTGGTGGATTTGAACCCTGTGCCTAGAGCTGTCAGAGATTTTTTTTAACTTTATTCTTTTCATTTTCCCCCATTAATATGCCAAGCAGTTTCTTTGTTTTCTACAACCATAACAGAAAAATTTGTATTCATTTTACCAGAACATAATTAATAGTTATTTATGTGAACACAGAGTTACATCAAAATAGCAGGTACAAAAACCTGTGGATGAAATTTTCAATTAGAGGCTGTGAGGATTTAAAGTGAATGGGTCCAAAATACCCAAGGAGCAGATGTTCTAGGGATTCTTACGGTTCATGCAGGCACTTCGATGTATTTGATGTCGTGGGTGACAGCTTGCTACAGTGAAGGCTAAACAAGACAGCTGGTAAGAGGCTTAGTGGTGTGTTAAGTCTGGGGTTGGAGACCAGAGTGGGGCCAGCTTTTGCAGAGCTGTCTCTTAGGTTCCCCAGACCCTCTTTCATTAGTGGCTCCTCCATCGGCTGCCGTTCTCTTTGTTCTCTCTGGAGCCTCATCCTCTTCACATCTGAATTGTAAGTTGTCTTCCTGTCTGTCAGCTCTTCACATGAGTGGCTCCTTCTCGTTGTTCAGAACTCAGCTCTAATGTTGCAGCTACACAGAGGCTTTTCACTGGTGGCTTAGTCGAAAGGATTTGTATAACCAATGCAAAGGTACATGGTTCAAATCCACCAGTTGCTCTGCAGGAGAAAGATGAACAATCTTCTCTTACGCAATTTACTGCCCCTGAAAACACCAGTCTCCCAAAAACTGAACAGTTGCCATAGAGGTGACTCAGACTCTTGGTGATCCCGTGTGTGTCAGAACAGAAATGCTATGTAGAATTCTCAATGGCCGCCCTCGCTCTTCTTCTTTTTTTTTTTAAATTAATTTTAATAAACATTTACAGAGGTTTTGGATTTCCATTCATTCATTGCCGCACTTTTCTCCCTGCCCACCCCTCCCCACCAGCTCGCTCCCCTCTCCAAAAAGAAAAAAGTAATTCCTTCATTGGTATACAATTCCCCCATCCTTTCCCCCTTACCCCCACCCCAAGTATACTTCTCCATGTAACCTTAATTTTGGATTCCTGTCAGAGATTTTAATGTTTAAGTAGATACTTCTATCTCTAACTCTGTATCTCTAGCATCTCTATCTCTATCCATCTCTCTCATCTGTATGGAGACTCTATGGATGGAATTACTGTGGGGGGTGTCGAGATGTGGGTATGGATATTAGTGTTACTGTGAATTTCTAGAAGTTGATGCCAACTCAAGGTGACTTTTTATAACCAAACATTTTGCACAGGAGTGACCAAGGGGAACAGCTTCGTGATGTTCAGGCCCCCGGTATAAAAGATGTCCAAAAGGAAGTTACTCTCTGCTAAAGGGGAAGTAAAGCAGAAGGCCACAGAGATCAGCCATGCTGTCAGGTAAGCCGCCTGCAGAATGGAAAGGAAGTCTACAAAGTCTGCAGCAAAGAAGTCTTCAAAAAGGTGCCAACAAAAGGGGAAAGGGAGTGAAGGGGAAACCGGCTGGCGTGACTAACCAAGAAATCCAAGAAAATTCACCTGCAGAAGTCGGAGAAATAGGCTGCAACACTTCCATGATACATCTTCAAGGATATGTACATGTACGGCTAAACACAATTGGTAACAGTGCATCTAAATTCCAAAATCAATCTCCATAATAGTCTATGTGTTTCCTACTGCCAAAGGGGCCCTTTAGAG
>NW_006399985.1:1847824-1868031 GCF_000299155.1 Elephantulus edwardii | reverse complement strand
CCTCCACGCACTCCCCTCCCCCCACCTTGGATCCTCATAATCATTATACTATAATGGTTTTACACAATATTTGTCCTTGTGGGACTGAGTTAGTTCACTCTGAATAGTGCTTTCCAGTCAGTCTCATCTGATTTTTAAGTGTAAATTCTTCTTTAATCCTTTTAAAATTTTGTATTGATTTATTTACAAAGTTCAAATACATTGTTTTTCATACAAGATCCTTCCCATTTCCTTCACACACCTCCATTGAATTGTGCAGCCCTATGATAACACCTCACCCCACACCCATGTCCATTCTCACCCATCTGCTTCCACCTTCCTCCCTCTTGGGTCCTCATACTCATTCTACAAGAATGGTTTTATACATTATTTGAACTTGTGAGATCGAGTTAGTTCACGCAGCATAATGCTCTCCAGTCCTTCCCAAGTTAGGTAGTAATTTAGAAAATCCTTGCTCCTGCGTGCTGCATCGTATTCCATTGTGTGGATGTATCACAACTTCTCAATCCATTTGTTTGTAGTTGAACATCTGGGCTGTTTCCAGGTTCTTGCAATGGTGAAAAATGCTGCTATGAACATTGCTGTACAAGTCACCATTTAAACCTCAGTTCTCATTTTCTCAGAATATATTAGAAGGAATGGAATAGCTGGGTTACATGGAAGCACAAACTGCCGTCCAGAGTGGTTGTATCATTTTACAATATATGAGTTCCAATCTTGCCATATTCTGTCCAACATTTATTACTTGCTGTCCTGTTAAAAACTTTGCCACTGCTACTGCGGTGAGCAAGCAGGCTTGTGTTATCAGCATAACACAGATTGTTGATGAGTGTTCCTCCTGATGCTACATTTCTCCACAGATAGCCCAAACTCCTAAATAATTTGTTGATTATGCAAAGGCAATTGACTGCATGGATCATAACAAACTGTGGGTCCATAACAATTCCTGGGTCCTTGTTTTTGCCAATTCTTTCTGAGCAGCTTGAACTTCTTCCTTCATTGCCAGAGGCTCTTGCTCATATACTGTTTCATGAAATTCTTCTGTGTCAACCAATTCCTTTTGGTACAATGATTCTGTATACTCTTTCCATCTTATTTTAAAGCTTACTGGATCATTTAATTTTCTGCCCAAAGCATCTTTACATATTACAACTTAAGGCTTGAATTACTTGCTATGCAGCAGAGAGCTGGACAATGACTAGGGATGATAGGAAAATAGATGCCTTTGAGTCGTGATACTGGAGAAGAATATTGAATATACCATGGACTGTTAGGAGAACAGGTTCATCCTAGAGAGTGTAAAACCAGGCTGCTTCTTGGAGACAAGGATTCTGAAGCTTCATCTGATATACTTTGGACATGTTGCAAGGAGGGAATCAGTCCTTGGAGATCATGCTTGGGACAGTGGAGGGGCAGTGCAAGAGAGGAAGATCCTCTATGGGATGGATTGATTCAGTGACTGGAGTAGTGGGGGTAGGTGTGTCAGAAACAATAAGATTGGCACAGGATAAAGCAGGGTTTAGGGCTGTTGTACATAGGTTCACTGAGTTGCAGGTGACTTGACGGCGTCTAACAACAACTGGAGTGTGATGGTATCTCATTGTGATTTTGTGATTATAGATGGAGAGAAAAATTGTCACATTTATTTGGAGAGGTGAGAGACCTTGAATAAGCAAAACACTTCTGAGAAACAAAATAAAGTACAAGATATAACACTCCCTGGCCTCAAAATCTACTCCACCTTGGTAGTAACCAAAACAGTATGGTACTGTTTCAATGACAGGCACATAGATAATGGGACAGAATTGAGAACTCAAAACTATCTATGGTCAACTGATATTCAAGAAGGAAATAAAAAACATCCAAGGTGGAAATGACAACCTCTTCAACAAATGGTGATGGCAAAACTGTACTTCCACCTGCAGAAAGCTGAAATAAGATCCATATCTCACACCATGCACAAAAATCAACTCAAGGTAGATAAGAGACTTGGGAGTAAAGCCCCAAACCATAAAGTTCATCAGAGACAAACTGGGATCAAGCTTAGAAGGCCTAGTCTATGATATAAAGAGACAGTCAAATACAGCCAGAAATGCACAACATGAAGAGGATAAAATTGATGAATGGGACCTTCTAAAGATTAAATCTCTGTGCTTATTAGAAACTTTTTCCAACAGGGTGAAAAGAGAACTCACCAACTGGGAACAAACATTTGGTAATACTATCTCAGACAAGTCTCTTAACAAAAAGACTGATAACCCAATTACAAAATGGGCAAAATATATAGAAAGGATTTTCACAAAGAAAGATATTTGAATGGCCAACAGACACATAAGAAATGCTCCAAGTCATCGGCAATATATATCCTTTCATTTAAAGGGTGAAAATATTTGTTGGTTATTTACTTTGTAGTACAACCAGCAAAGGTGGGATGTTAAAACTGGAGGAAGCTTTGGCTGACTGGGGTGTCAATGTAACATTCCATGGGAGAGGGAGACAGGTGTTTTGAAGGGTTATATTTTTTAATTAATATTTTTATCATTTATATACATTGTGTTTCATGTATGTACACTGTCTTTTATGTATTCTTTTCTTTACACTATTTTTCATCCATGTATATTGTTGATTTTCCCCGTTAAAATCATCTTACTAAAAACTACATTCGTGAAAGTGTATAACCCAGCTACTTCAAGCCCCATGCCCCAACATCCTCCTTTTATGTAGCCAATTGAGGGGGTGAATTTTAAATATCCCATAATACAAAGGGTATTTAATGACAATTTGTAGTCATAGTCACGGATTTGTGCATTGTGACTATATTCCATGTTTTTTTAGATAAATAAATTAGAACATTATTTAGTCAAACTTTTCTTAAAGATAGCCACTGCTTCCTCATGGCTTTCTCTCTATCAGAATTGTTTGGATTCTGTAACATTTTTAGTCTTGGTAGCCCAGTTTTCATAATAACTTTGTGTTGTGATTATTGGAAATTTAAGTGTGTAGTGTGTTCAAGAAGAAATTGTGGATTAGAGTGACTTCATGATTAAACAGTTTATCAGAAAGATATTGGTACTTATTTTCTTCTAAATGAAAAATTTTTCCAAATTTAAAGCTGGAATTCGAAAGAATTATAACTTCATGGCTTTTTAGATTTTTGGTGCACACATTAATAATTTGGAAGCAGGAGTGGCATCCACTTCCTAAACAACAAACCTCTGGAAACTCTATGAATGTAGAGAAATGATGGTAGTTATAGAAAAGTTTCAGGTCTTTTGTTCTTAGGATCACTATGAGTTGTGCTCAACTTGATGACAATCAACAACAACATTAAGAATTGTGTACAGATTATTCATAAGGTCTCTGTACTGGCCTTAAAACAACCAATAAAATACTAATCACGAGGAAAAGAAAGCAAGTCAACCATTGTTCGGTACTGTGTCACCGTCAGAGTCATTAGCAACTGATTAGCCACCAAGTAGATACATATTATGGGTCTTTCTTTCCTTTTTACTTTCCCTCTTTATTGAGTACACATTCTTTTACAACAAATGGGTATGGATACTGTTGTTGCTATTGTTGTTAGGTACCATCGAGTTGCATGCAACTCATAGCAACCCTGTGAACAACAGATATGACCGTTCTCCGATTCGGTGCCATCCTCAGCATCCTCAACATATTTGAGTTCATTGTCACAGTCACGGTGTTAACACATCTTTTCGAGGGTCTTCCTTTCTTTTGCTGACTCTTTACCCTTCCAAGTATTATGTCTTTCTCCAAAGAATACTATCTCCTAACAACATGTCCAAAGCATATAAGAGGAAGCTTTGTCACTCTTGCCTCCAAGAAGCAATCTGGTCATCGCCTCTCCAAGACGTATCTGTTCTTTTGGCTGTCAGTGGACTATTCCGTATTTTTTTTTCAATGTCACAGCACAAAGGTATTGATTCATCTTCTGCCATTCTTATTCATCATCCAACTCTCAGAAGCATGGCAAGTGTTTGGAAAAAATATGGCTTGAATCGGATGCACCTTATTATGTGCTATTGAGCCAGGACTGATTTATATCTGACCCTCTCTCAAGTTTTCAAAGACAGCTTAATGACATAGGAGACTGCTCAGCTGGTAGATTCAAACCAAGTGCCTTTGAGAATGCAGCATGGCTCCTTACCATGAGGTCACCAGAGCTCCCTGAAGTCCTGTCTGCTGATACTAAGGGTGTTGTTTGTGGATCCAAGCAAGATTAATTTATTGACAAATTCAGACTTTTTTTCCTGTCTACCAGGATGTTGCCTATTGGCCCAGCTGAAGATTTTTGTCTTCTTGATCTTGAGATGCAATTCTTATTGAAGGCTATAGTCCTTGATCTTCTGTAGCATCCAACTCAAGTCCACCTCATTTTCAGTAAGTGAGCTTGTGTCATCTGCATAACAGAGGTTGTTGATAAGCCTTCCTCCAAACTTGATGCCATATTCTCCTTCATTAAGTCCAGCTGCACCAATGATTTTCTCAGCATACAGATGGAAAAGGTATGTACAAAGGATACAGTCCTGACTCATACCTTTCTTTACTTTAACTATACAGTGTTTCCTTGCTCTGCTCAGATGATAAGTTCTTAGTTTAGGTAAAGATTTCATTTGACCATAATTAAGTCTTCTGGAATTCCCACTCTTCTCAATGCCAGCCACAGTTTATTATAATCCAAATAGTCAAATGCCTTTGCATAATCAATAAAAGTACAATGTGCATTCTAGTGGTATTCTCTGCTTTCAGGCAGAATCTGTCTGACACCAGCAAGGATATCCCTGGTGACAGCCTTTTTCAAACCTAGCTTGAATTTCTGCCTGATCTCTGTCTATGTACTGTTCTAGCCATTTTTTTTATGATCTTCAGCAGTATTTTGCTTGTATGCATGAGATTTTAATGATATTATTGGATAATTTTAACATTGTGTAGGATCACCTATCTTGAGAATGGAAACAATTATGGGTCTCTTCTAGTTAGTTGGAGAAGCAGCTGTCTTCCAAATTTTCTGGCAGAGACTAGTCAGCGCATCCAGGTCTGCACCTGTCATTTGAAACATGGCAATTGATATCCCATTGATTCGTGCACTTAATATTTTGCCAATACCTTCAGTGCAGCTTGAACTTCTTCCCTCATCACCACCGACTCTTTATCACATGATACCTCCTGAAATATTACAGAATATTTTTCATATATCAAGCTGAATTTAGATATGTTGTTCTTGATATCTACCATAGAGTCTGCTACAACCCATAGGGACCCTATGAACAACAGATCTGAAGCCTGTTCTATACTGTGCCATTCTCACACTTCCTGACACAGTAGAGCCCATTGTGGCAGTCACTGTTTGAATACACCTGGGTGAGGGTCTTCTCTTCTTCACCGACTTTCTTCCTTTCCTAGTCAGTATGGCTTCCTCAAAGGAATAGCCCCTCCTAAAAGCATGTTCAAAGTATGTGTATATAGAATTGGACATAGATAGAATTTGGATATGTTGTTGTTATGTGGCATCGAGTTGCTTGCGGCTCATAGTGACCCTACATACGACAGCCCTAAACTCTGCTCTGTCCTGTGCCAGTCTCATTGTCTCTGATACACTCATCCCGATTACCCCAGTCACTGAATCAATCCACCTCCTAGAGGGCCTTCCCCTCTTGCACCTGCCCTCCACCCTCCCAAGCACGATGTTCTTCTCCAAGGACCGGTCTCTCCTTAAAACATCACCGAATTATGTCAGACGAAGCCTCAGAATCCTTGCCTCCAAGGAGCAGTCCAGTTTAACCCTCTCCAGGATGAATCTATTTGTTTTCTTAGCAGTCCATGGTACCCTCAATACTCTTCTCCAACACCAAAGCTCAAAGGCATCAGGGATGTATCCTGTCTCCATACCTTTTCAACCTGTATGCAGAACAGATCATCCAGGAGGTTGGGCTCTATCAGGAGAAATGCGGCATCAGGATTGGTGGAAGATCTATCAACAATCTGTGTTATGCAGATGACACAACCCTGCTTGCTGAAACTGAGTAGGACCTGAAGCGCTTGCTGCAGAGGGTCAAGGACTGCAGCCTTCAATATGGATTGAGGCTCAATGTCAAGAAGACAAAGATTCTCACCACTGGGCCAATTGGCAGCATCAGGATGTATGAGGAAGAGATTGAGATTGTTCACAGCTTTAGTCTGCTTGGCTCCACAATCAACACTCTTGGCACTAGCAGCCAGGAAATTAAATGACGTATTGTGATGGGAAAGTCTTCTGTTAGGGACATCTTTAAAGTGCTGAAGAGTAACGGTGTCTCTCTGGAGACTTAGGTGCATCTGATACAGGCCATCCTCTTTGCAATCACTTGTTATGCATCAGAGAGTTGGACAATGACTAGGGAATTTGGATATAGAAACAATTAATTGCAGTACGTTTTGAAACATCCTAATTAGAGAATGTTGGGTGGGGTTTTATTTTTCATCTTTCCTTTCACTTGTTTGTGACTGTCTTGAGGAATATTAGCATTTTCTTTAATCAAATGTGAAAATGTACGCAGTGCATAAGCCTTCAGAAATGAGAAGCCGCATCTTTGGGTTGGGTCTGTGTTTGTTTTCCTATTATTAAGACCTGGCACGAAATTTTATAATATTCTCTGCTTTTAATATAAACTGATTTGCTCTCCAGAACTTTACTCTCTTTTAAGTTTTCATATTTAATTTATTTTTGGAATTTGTAAAATAAGGAGCATTTCTCATGTTGGAAGAGTGCCTTGTTTATTAATATTACTATGTCAAATATTCATCAAGATTGGTAGCAGATAGTTGCTGATGGTGCATAAATAGGGACTCAGGCCTCCTGGTGCCAAATTCTATCCTCTTTTATATGAAGTCAAAGGTCTTTTTCTACTGAATTCAGAAAAGTTGTCCCCTAACCATGACTGGTATCAAAAGGCATCTAAGTACAGAATCTGACTTTAATATCTTTTTTATTTTTGGAAGAGAATAGAATAGCAGAACAAAGTGGGAGGTGCTACTTGCCTAACATATCTTTAGCCAGTAAGCCCAAACTTGACCACTATGGTTGCTTGTGGCTGGCATCCAGAAGAGCTACTCAACATCCCATATTGATGAATGTTGTCTGCGCTCTCTTGGGAACGAAATGTTTTGACTGTTGCCCGTGGGTAACATGGCTTTAATGTTACCTGTTTCAAAATCTCAGTCAGAATCTCTAGGAGACATGAGATAATTTTAGCGGAAAAAGACAAAGAACTGCTGAACTTGAATTGTCCCAAATAAATACTCTCTCTTACAGGTTACACTTCAACTTGGAGAAAACAAAAATCCTCACAACTGAACCAATAAACGGCATCATGACAAGGAGAGAAAAGATACAAGTTATTTAGGATTTCATTTTACCTAGATCCACAATTAGTGCCTATGAAAGAAGCAGTTAAGAAATCTGACTAGGTATTGTGTTGGTCAAAATTCTAGCCAAAGGCTTCTTTACAGTGCTAAAGAGTAAGAATGTCTCTCTACAGGGTAAAATATACTTGACCCAAGTCTTTGTATTTTTATTTATCTCAAACAACAAGTACATATGCATGTAACAAGTGGACAGAAAGAAAGGAAGACCAAAAAAAAAAACACCCAAGACAATTGAATTGTGGTATTGGTGGGATGAGGAACAAAGCCTAAAAAGCAAACTCTTCTGTGCATAGGCAAAAGAAAAAACGAGCTTGTCTTGGAAGACATGAACCTGGAACATAACTCACTCTCATGGCTCAGCCTTCAGCTAACTGATAATATTGTTGTTATTTGTCATTATTAGGTGACATCAAGATGAGTGTGACTCATAGTGGTCCTATGAACACCAGATCTGAACCTTGTTCTATCCTGTGCCATCCTCACCATCTCCGACACCCTCAAGCCCATAGCAGCAGTCGCTGTATCTATGCATCTCATTAAAGGTCTTTTTTCACTTCCGCTAACCCTCCCCCTTTCCAAGCACGATGTTCCTCTCCAAGGAATAGACCTTCCTAGCAATATTAAAAATTATGTGAGATGAAGCTTTGCTATCCTTACCTCCAAGGAGCTCTCTGGCTGCACATTCAATAAGACATATCTGTTCCTTTGATAGTCCATAGGATATTCAGTTATCACCTCCCACACTCTCGGGCTGAGAGTAAGCCATAAAATTAGCCATAAACTATTATGAGTCAAACAGTAAAATGCCTTTGACAGTAAATAAAACACAATCAAATATCTTGCTGGTATTCTCTGCCTTCAGCCAAGATGCATTTGATATAAAAAAAATAATATTCCTTATTGCATGGCTTCTTCTGAATACAGCTTGAATTTCTTATAGATTCCTAAGCAGAAGATTTCAAAGGGTGGCTCAAGAAAACAAAGTAAAATACTGTAATGGAATGTGCAGACAGCTGGAATTGGAGACTACAAAGAGAAGAACTCACTCTGCATTTCTTAAACTGAAAGAACTGAAAAATGTAAGCCTCAAGTTGCAATGGTGAAAATGTTATTGGCAATATGGATGTTATGGGCAATACTGAAAGATGTTACGGTAATAAAGACCTTTAGGAACAACTAACCACCTTGCTGTTGCAATTGTTGAGTATCACTGAGTCAGGACCTAATCATAGGTGACCCTCCAGTGGGTTTTCTGAGAAAGTGAATTGCATAGGAAGAGATTATCCATCTTTCTCCCATGAAGCAGCTAATGAATTTGAACTATGTGTTAGGTCCAGACAAGGGAGCCAAGGGGGAGAATGAAGAATTCAGAGAATACACACATTGACAAGAAGAGTGAACAGCCCCGCCCACCTGGCCAAATCAATGGATGAATCATAAATCGCAATGGAAAGTCCCTCCCTCTAAATACTCGGTTTTAAAAACACTCTTTTCTTTTACTTTTCCATAATTTCTGGACTCATGTACTTATAACTTGTTAGTCAAATTTGTGTCTTCTAGGTTGCAACACCCCCATGATACATCTTCAAGGATATGAACATGTACGGCCAAGCACAATCAATAAGAGTGCATCTAAATTCCAAAATCAATCTCCATAATAGTCTATGTGTTTCCTACTGCCAAAGGGGCCCTTTAGAGTAGTGAGAGAAGATCTTCACCCTGAAACCCACAGCGTCCCTTTTCAGCAGGAAGTAGCTAAGAGAATACGCCATCCCCTTTTCCTTATGACTCAGGGTGAAGTCTCTCTCAGGGAGGAGTGATAGGGAATGGCAAAGGACACACTGACAAAGAAGATTAATCAGAACTGGCTTTGACAAGCACTGTGGCATTTGGACAAGAACAAACTGGGAGGAGAGTAGAGAGAATAGTGCAACAATGAATGAATGGAAACCCAAAATCTCTGTAAATGTTTATGAAAATTAATAAAATATGGGGAAAAAAACCACTCTCCAATAAATTCATGTTGTGACTTCCCCATTCTGTATCTTCAGAATGAGGAATCTCAGCCAGGAACTCCCCTACTCCACTACTTTAATAAAGCTGCATTAAGCTTTCTCTAGTACTCTCTGCTCTCTTCCTTAAGTCTGCTAAACTAACATCTGGTGCACAAAACCTGGGAAATGAGTTAAGGCACTGTACCACCACCTTTCTTTGGGGCACATGCTGGCGCACCTTAATCTCTCTCAAAATAGTCTGTGCAGTGTTGAGATGCTCACACAGTAACATAAAGTTTCACATCTCTCCTTCTCTCCTGATCTGTGTGTGCAGGTACTGACTGGTTCTCTGCCCATTTTGTCTTTCTGATGTCTCTGTTTGTCACCCCTCTTTTTTTGGAGGCTCCTAAAGCTAGACCAAATTGACTCCCAGGCTCTAGCCTCCATTCCAGACATCTCAGCATTCCAGTCCAGACATTGTAAACTCCCATGGGAAACCAGATGTGTCCCACTGGATTTCTGTCTGTGTATACCCAAAAGTCACAGATCTGCATCAGAAGCTCAACCAGATATGCTGGCTGTTTCTCCTATGCTATAGATTGCATTCGAGGACACTCATTTTCTCCATAGTCTTTCCACACCTGAGACTCCCAGTTTCCAGGGGATGTCCTGAAATTCTAGTTGCCTCACCCACAGATCTGAACATCGTGGGTATCCCAATATCTAGGCCCCTAAGGGACAGTCCCTTGCACTGCATTCTCTTGAATTTCTCACACATAAGTCTAGCTGAAGACCTCTGCCTCAAGAGGCTGATCTTTTTTCTATAACTGAGAAGCCACAATTCCAGCTAAATAATAACTCTTGATGACCTACGAATAGAACCTTTGGTTCGCGATCTTGACAGTTTCTGCCAGCAGACTTAAACTTTCTTTTCTTTTACTCCTGTCTCCCTCTCTCTATTCCAGCCATCCCCTCCCCCTACCCAGCATCTCCTTCAGAGACTGCCTTGGATTTGGGCCAAAACTGAATACCTTTGTCCTACCATTACCACATCCCCCCTCTCTCTGACCAATCCAGATTCAGCTCCTCCCATTTCTACCCCTACCTTTACTGTAGATAGGCACCACAGATTCCCACCAAGCTAAATCCTTTTTGTCACCCAATTGCTTTACCTCCCTACTCTGACCAATCCAGACTCAGACACTTCCCCTCCAATTCTTACCAACTCCAATTCTTACCAAGTACTTCCTCTGTCCTCTTCAGAAGTACAAGCATTAGAATCCCATGCATTTACTCTCTTTCTCTCTCTCTCTCCAGCTTTTTGTCTCTCTCTTTGTCAAAACTGCTGTAAACTCCCTCAGCTTTAATCCACAGAACCCTACAGTTTTGTTTTCCTACCTCAGTCATATGCAAATATCACCTCATCACAGGAAGCCCTTTCCAGTTCTCCCTTGGACTCAGCCTCTCCTGCTTCCCTCTCCTCCAGTCCCTCCCAGACTCAGCCTGGAAAACTTTTCCATTCTCTGCTTCTGTCTACCACTCTCTTTTCATACTGTTCAGATTTCTAGTTAAAAGAAAGTTTTCTGCAATTAAAATACCACTCTCTTTATTTTTCAACCCTGATCTGCATCTCCCTCCTCTGACCACATCAGTGGTCCCAAACAAAAACACACAAGGAAATCCGTTAAGCCTCTCCATACCGGCCCCCCACCACCCTGCTTGCATGTCAGCTAAAGCAGTCCCTCCCCCATCCCACTTCAGGAAGTTACTGGAGCAGAGAAGATTATCAAAATAAAGAGTGAGTTCTCACTGTCACCCAGCAGCATACAGAAGAGCTGGAAACAACCTCCAAACACTCCATTCAAGACCTGGCAAACATGGCCTTTAAAGTTTCAATGCCAAAGAGGGACAGACAGAAGACAATAAAAAGACTCGTGCCCAACAGAAAACAAATCTGCAAATCCAAGCCCTGATAACTGCCTTGTAGCAGTGGTGAAAAGTTAGAAAACAACTGCTCATTCTAACAGCCAGTTATCTCCTGGTGCATACTTTAAGTGTGGTAAAGAAGCCCATTTGGCCAGCCACTGCCCTAACCACCATCCTCCAAACCAGACACTGATAACAAAGCCTTGCCCTATCTGTAGGACACTGGGCCATTAGAAGGCTGACTGCCCTTCAGCATCTAGTCACAATAGGGTAGCCCCCTCACTGGACCCAATCTCCATCCTGGCTGATTAATCTCTTAGGTCTGGCCACTGAAGATTGAAGATGCCCAGGTTCGACGAACTCTATCACCCTTGCCGAGCCCAGGGTAATCTTTCAGGCAGCAGGTAAACCAGTTTCCTATCTAGTTGACATGAGAGCTACCTGTTCCATACTCCCTTTCTTCCTGGGTCCTGATTTATCTTCCCAGGTCTCAGTATTGAGAATTGATAGCCTTCCCTCCAAGCCTCTTACCACTCAACCTCTCCTCATTACTCTCAACAAATGAATACTCACTCACTCTTTTCTAATTATTCCCATATGCCCAACTCTGCTGCTATGCATGGACCTCCTGTCTAACCTTGGAGCTTTGTTTCACTGAAAGTTAAGCAAAGCTAGTTGACGTGACCAGCCTTTAATTCTATTCCTCTTGGTACTCTTTCCCTCCATGACCTTTCTTCACTACGTTTATCACCAGACTTTGTCAATCCTTTGTATGGGATCTTTCCACCCCATCTGTAGCCTCTCACTACCAATTTCTTTTTGTTACTCTGAAAATCCCCTCCTCTTTTCCTGCTAGACCCCAAATCCCAGTCTCTGCACGACACCACAGAAGTTTAAAACCCATCATTACTCGCCTACTTTCCATTAAGCTTCTTATTTCCTAAGTTAATGATCTTTTCTAATGCAGTCCCTCATATCAACTTTCACAAACTCACATTGCTCAACCTCTTAACTTCTTGGCCTCTAAGAGATACAGGTTATCCCCCTCTAAGGCCCAACTGTCTCACCTCACAGTCACGTATCTCGACTTTCAATTGATGCCCATCACTAAAAGTTTAACAGAGTCATTGAAAGCCTCCAACCACCTCACACTGCTGATCAAATCCTCTCTTTTCTTGACTTTATCAGTTTCCTTAGACACTGGATTCCCAACTTTTCCTTCCTAACAAAACTCCTTTATGATGTGGCAAAAGCCACCCCACAGGGTCCCCTAAATTCACCCCAAATAGTTAGAGAGGCCTTTCTCAAGCTCTAATACCTCCTTCTAAAGTCCCCACCTCTTACTTTACTGAATTCCTCTAAACTCTTTCATCTATACACTGATTAAAAATGAAGCATTACTGTTAGTGTTTCAGCTCAGCTTCTTGGACCCCCCCCCATTGCCTCGTTGTAAACTGATCTTGAGAAGCCCCCTGAAGGTCTTGCCAAGCCATAAACTTCAAGGTCTGCTTTCACATCATTTTCTATCCTACTTCCTCCTGGGGAGATACAGGAACTTTACCTACTTTTCTTTGAAAACCCTGATATCTCTCTCTTTCAATCATTGTCCCTTAATCCAGACCATCTACTGGCTCTTTACTTCCCTCCCTATCTGACCAACCTATCCCAAATTCAGACCATACTGTTTGTAGATGGCAGCTCTTATAGGGCCTGTGAAGGTTACTGTCAGGCAGCCTACACTGTAGTATCCATAAGCAAAGTGTGGGAAGCAGTGAAACTTCCCGAGAGCACAACCTTACAAAAACCCAAACTTATTGCCATACTTAAAGCCCTACATCTAGCATCTGTCAATATTTACACAAATTCTAAACATACCTTTTTAATTGCTTATTGCCACGCTGCTATCTGGCATGAGCAAGGCTTTATAACAACAAAAGGCTCACCTATAGTTAAAGGAAAGCTCATTACTCTCTTGTTAAAAGCTCTTCAACTGTCCAAACAGGTCGCTATAATTCACTGCATAAGACAACAGTCAGATTCTTCCTTTATCACGTAGGGAAACAACAAAGCAGACCATTTAGCAAAAACTTTAGCCTAGCAACCACCACCACCACAACAGATCACCCCCATTCTGTCTTTCACCATTTCAGATCTCCATCCAAAATATACTATGGAAGAAAAGCAATCTCTCCTCCTAACTCCCAGTGGATGTATCATGGTAAATGGCAAAGCAAGTTTGCCTCAAGAACTAGAAGCAGATATTGTAGCACAGGTGCATCAGTTACTACACATAGGAACGAAAGCTCTTTTCAATTCCTCTAACCTTTGTTTCATTCCCCTTCCTTGACCCAGACTGTAGAATCAGTGCAAGACAAATACCTTACTTGTAAACTAGTAAATATCCAGGGGAACATCCAGCCCACACCCCCAACACATCAACTCTGAGGCCACATACCTTGGATTGGCAAGGATTTCACACATATGCCGACCCACAATAAATATAAGTATCTCCTAACCATAGTAGATACCTTCTCTGGATGGGTTGAAGCCCTCCATACCTGGCAAAAAACAGCAGATGAGGTCACTAAGGCCCTACTCCAGCACATCATCCCCAAATTTGACCTTCTTACTTCTATGCAATTAAACAATGAGTCACCCAGCATGTGTCCTCTACGTTAGGTATCTTCTGGAAGCTGCACATACCATATCACCCCGAGTCTTCAGGCAATATAGAATACGTGAATAAACTCATTAAGTCTCTTCTAACTAAACTGGCTGTTAGACTATGCAAGTCTTGAGTTAGCTTACTTCCTGTTGCTTTTGCCCATATCCGAACAACACCCTGGTCACCATCCTTTCTGAGCCCCTTCAGATTAATGTACAGCTGACCATTTCTGCGGAACCATAACTTACCGACTGAACTCCCTCTTTTAGTATCATATTTTCTCTCTCCCTCCTTAGACAATACTCTAGAAACACAGAGACTGCTACATACCAAGACCCTTGCCTGAACGTCTGAACCAAACTACTGAAGTTATTCCATTCTCATCAGGCAGCATGTGCCCAAGCCTCTCCAACCACACTAAGACAGATCTTTGGGCAGCATGTGCCAAGCCTCTCCAATCACATTAAAACATATCTGATACAGTAATTCTGTCCACTCCTCCCCCCACCTGGCTACTAAGGTCATAGGTAACCCCCACTGATACCACCTTTCTCAGGTCAAACATGCTGCCCTCACTGAGTGAGTTTCTATACCTCTCAGATAGTGGGTCCCACTACTCTTCACTTCACTCAGCACTCAAGCCCTAGAGAAACTTACACACATCAGTCTACTCCAACCACACACACATTGGCTCAGCAGACTGCTTGCAACAGATATACTAAGCAGCAATCACCATTTCAGTATCACTTAAGACAGCTTCATCCTATAGATGACCCTTTATTTGTTTCCTATATCACCAAGGCCACTCATATTATTGGAAGAGGCCAGAGAAACATTGATGTTGTCCATATTAGGCCTGCAAGATGCATGACGTTTATAATAACAAAGTATTCTATTGAACAAGAAAATTTCTACCATCATATCTCAGACCCCTGGAATGCCAAGTGGCAGGCTAGAGTTAAAAGAAAAAAAATATATCCTACTGGATATAGTTTCTTATCCTCTACCACAATATACATAAGCAGAGAACTCACTCTAGATGCCAACACCCGAGTACAGGTTTCCAATGACATTCTCCAAGCTGAGCAGACAATGATAAAACAAGTCTCTAGATAGCCACAAACTATGCAGCCCCTGACATGAGTGCAAATTATCCAGAACACCTTACTATTCCTTAACCAAAGTCAGCTGGTGATCAACTGTTCTCATTGTTTCCTGTGTGCCTGTTTACAACGACCTTTACTAGTAGGAGTACCAATCAATATCTCCAGACCACATTCCACCAAAACACCTCAAGCCATTCTGTCAGCCCAAATGAAGTGCTCCATCATTCCAGGACACATTCCCTTCTGAGAACTAAAGCCTGGTAAGCAGACTAACTCTTCTTGCATCTGGCACCATCTGCAATGGAACACGGGAACTATACACACAATGTTAGCACAAACAAGCAGACTGTAGCTGGCCAAGGACAGCACTTTTAGTGTCATGAGACTCTTACAGAATTCCACCACACACACCAAAAAAAGCCTTGTTTCTCTGTAGCAGTCATATCCAGCTCACCTTGTATAACAAATCTGAATTAACCTGGCTCCTCCTTGCTTTCCGAATTAAAAGAGCAGCATTTCTCCCAATCATGGTTAGATTCAGTCTAGCCTCCTTCTAACGTCAGCTGACATCACTGGCACAAGTTGCCCTCCAAAGTTAAAAAACTCTAGATATCCTGACTAAAAAAAAAAGGGAAAAAAAGGAGCACCCTCATATTCCTAAAAGAGGAGTGTCATTAATATATAAATGAATCAGGACTAGAAAAACCACAGCCTTCTCCCAAATTAGCTAAAAAACAAACAAAAAAACAAAAAAAACCAAAACACCAAACCCCATTTCTAGCCTAAATTCTTTGTTTTCTAAGGCCAATAGTAATCATAAGCATATTGTTATGAATCACTCTAAGTCTTTTTAAGTTCTTACTTCATAGGTTCAAGGAGATGACTAACTTAATTCTCCCTTGGCCACTGATCCTGGACCAACTCACCCCAGCCTCTGAGCCTCCAGATCTTTGCCCCTGTTCAGCAGGAAGTAGCCAGAATAAAAAATACATCACCCTGTTTTATCATTAAAGAGTCTGGGATGTTAGGTCTGGACAGGTGGGCCAAGGGGAACAAAGGAGAATTTAAAGAATACACGCATCGACAAAAAGAGTGAAAAGCCCCACCCACCTGGCTGGACTAGCAGATGAAGCATAAATCACAATGGAATGTCCCTCCCTAAAAACCCTGTGATAAAAACACTCCCCAATAAGTTCATGGTGTGACTTCCCCATTCTGCATCTTCAGATTGAAGAACCTCACCCAGGAGCTCCCCTTCCCCCCTCCTTTAATAAAGCTACATTTGGCTTTCTATTGTTCTCTCTGATATCTTCCTTAAGTCTGCTAACCTAATACTATGTATCTTGATGTTAAAAGCAGAGAGTACCAGAGGAATGTCTGAGGAATGTCTGTGTTTCATTGACTACACAAAGGCATTTAACTGGTTAGATCACAATAAACTGTGGCTGACTCTGAAAGGAATAGGAATCTCAGAACACTTGATTGTGCTTATGCAAAACCTATACTTGGACCAGGAGGCAGTTATCAAAACAGAGCAAGGAAATATTGCATGGTTCAAAATTGAGAAGGGTATACCCTATCTCCAGGGATGTGTCCTATCTCTCTATCTTTTAAATCTATATGCAGAACAGATTATCCAGGAGGCTGGGCTCTATGAGGGGAAATGTGGTATTAGGATTGGAGGTAGACTCATCAACAATCTGCATTATGCAGATGACATAACCCCTGCTTCTGAAACTGAGGAGGACCTGAAGCACTTGCTGCAGAAGGTCAAGGACTACAGCCTTCAATGTGTATTGAAGCTCAAAATCAAGAAAAGAAGTATTCTCACCACTAGCAGCATCATGATAGATGGTGAAGAGATTGAGATTGTTAACAACTGAATTTGCTTGGCTTCACAACCAACACTCTTAGCACCAGCAGCCAGGAAATTAAAAGACATATTGCTTTGGAAAAGTCTGCTGTCAGAGACTTCTCCAAAGGATTGAAGAGCAATGATGTTAATCTGGAGACGAAGATGCATCTGATACAGATCATGTTATTTGCAATTACTTGCTATGCGTCAGAAAGCTGAACAATGATTAGGGATGACAGAAGAAAAATTGATGTCTTTGAGCTGTGGTGCTGAAGAAGAGTATTGAATATACATATCATGGACTGCTAGGAGAACAAACACGTTCATCCTGGAGAGGATTAAACCGGGCTGGTCCTTGGAGGCAAGGATTTTGAAGCTTCATCTGACAAACTTTGAACATGTTGCAAGGAGAGACCAATCCTTGGAGAAGGACATCATGCTTGGGAGGATGGGAGAGACAGCACAAGAGAGGAAGACCCTCAATGAAATGGATCGATTTGGTGATTAAAGTAATGAAAGTAGGTGTGTCAGAGACAGTGAGGTTGGCACAGGATAGAGCAGGGTTTAGAGCTCTTATATATAGGGTCGCTATGAGTCGCAAGTGACTCAACAGCACATAAGAACAACAAAGGTATAGCTTGAAGCTCAACATAAAGAAAATTGAGATTATTTTTTCACAACTGGGCCAATAGACAGCATCATGATAGATGGAGAAGAGACTGAAATTTTTAACAATTTCAGCTTATTCTGTTCAGCTTACTCTTGTGGCAGCAGCAGTCAGGAAATCAAAAGACAGATTGTACTGGGGAAGTGTGCTGTCAGGGACCTCTCCAGAGTGCTAAAGAGCAATGATATCAATCTAGAGACTAAGGTGTGCCTGATCCAAGCCATGGTTTTTCTGTCACTTGCTATCTGCATCAGAAAGCTGAACATTAAATAAGGATGGCAGAAGAAGGATGGATGCTTTTGCGTTGTGGTGCTGGAGAACAGTATTGAATAAACCATGGACACCCAAAAGAACAAACAGGTTTGCCCTGGAGAGGAAGAAACAAAGCTGATCTTTAAATATAAGTATTTTGAGGCTCTGTCTCACATACTTTTGGGATGTTGTCAGGAGGGACCAGCGCTTGGAGAAGGACATCATTTTTGGAAGGGTGGAAGGACGGTGTAAGAGAGGAAGACCCTGAATGAGATGGATTGAGACCGTAACTGGAGTAATGGGTTTAAGAGTGTCAGAGATAGTTTGATTGGCACAAGATAGGACAGAGTTCAGATCTAACGTGCACAGGCTTGCTACAAATCACAGGCAACTCAATGGCACATAACAACAATTAATAAGTAGTTGATAATATGAATAAGCTTATGCAACATTGTTACTGTGTACTGTCAACTTGAAACCAAGCTGACCCTCTAGCAGTTTTTCAGAGTCGTAAATCGCAGTAGGGGAGATTGCTCACCCTTCTCTTATGGAGAAGCTGGTAGATTTGAACTGTGTGCCTTTGGAATTGCAGCACAGCTTCTTACCACTAGGCCATCAGAGCTCCATTCACAACATCTGTTGTTGCTGTTGTTATGTGCTGTCAGGTCGTCTGTGACTTATAACGACCCTATGTACAACAGTCATAAATCCTGCTCCGTCCTGTGCCAATCTTATTGTATCTGACACACCCCAGTCACTGAATCAATCCTTCTCATCAAGGGTCTGCCGTCAGAAGAAGCTTCAGAATCCTTGCATCCAAGGAGCAGCCTGGCTTCACCTTCACCGGGAAGAACCCGTTTATTCTATTAGCCATCCGTGGTATAGTCAATACTCTTCTCCAGCACCACAGCTCAAAGACATCAATTTTTCTTGTATCATCCCTAATCATTGTCCAACTCTCTAATGCACAGCAAGTAATTACAAAAACCATGGCCTGGATAAGGTACACCTTTGTCTCCAGAGTGACACCATTGCTCTTCAGTACTTTGGAGAGGTCTCTGACAGCAGACATTCCCAATGCAATATGTCTCTTAATTTCCTGGCTGCTGGTGCCAAAAGTGTTGATTGTGGAGCCAAGCAAACTAAAGCTGTGAACAATCTCAATCTCTTCACAATACATCATGATGCTGTCAATCGGCCCAGTGGTGAGAATCTTTGTTTTCCTGCCTTTGAGCTTCTATCCATATTAAAGGCTGCAGTCTTTGACCTTCTACAGCAAGAGTCAAAATATCCACCGAGATGAATCACAAATGAGCAAAAATAGTATGTAATAAACATCATAGTAGGTAATTTTCATAATAGCCCCAAGGAGAAAAAAATTAAATCCTGGGAAAAGCATTTATTTTTCCATTTCTAAAGCATAGCTTTACGAATAAAGCTTCTGAGTTTTAGTCTTTCAATTCACTGTCAATCTCAATTCAAACATCCCATTATAAGAAACCTAAACCTTACTCTGGAGATTTACCTCTTTTACATAACCATATTATTATACTATTTGGAAATGAAAAAGAAAATGTCAGCAAGTGCTTTTTACCATATGTACTTATAAGCTTTATCTATTTGAGTCAATTGTAGTAAAGCAAAATAAAGAGTTATGGTTTGTACCAATTAGCCCACCCTTTTGCCCCGTGGCCTGGCAGAAAGTGCAGCTTTCAGCACCTTCTCAATAATAAGAGTTAATTGGGGGGGGGGTTGGCTTCCCCCCCCACTGATTGTAAGCTTAAACTATTCTTATGAAATCCATATTGATTTTTAAAAATTTGTACAAAAAAAAATGTTCCTAGTGGTTTGTTCCTGTTGTACTATGTGCTGTGAAGTCAGAATCAACCCATAGTTGACCCTCCAGTGCGTTTTCAATAGCAGTAAATCACAGAGAATGAGATTGCTTATTTTCTAGACAGAGAAGCAGGCTGCCTTTGGGCTGACAGTGCAACTTCTTACCACCAGACCAACACTCCTTGTATATAATCCTTGCCAATAGACATTTCTGCTAAAAAGATCACATGCAAACTCCAATGGGATTAAGAGTGCCAATGAGAAGATTTGTCTTGATTATCAAAATGCTTTGATTGAGAGAACTTTCTAGGGATAATTGGTCATTTTAAGGGTGTGTCAGGACAAGCAATACTCCCTTTTTGCAGTGTGGACCTAGTCAGCTCTAACCATCGTCTAGAATCCCTTTCTAAATTAACCAAGAGACCATTTGTCAACAATTAGAGCTATGAAAATGGTACAGGATATGAACAGGCACTTCACC
>NW_006399985.1:1844726-1846624 GCF_000299155.1 Elephantulus edwardii | reverse complement strand
AAAAAAAAAAGAAAATGGTCAATAGCAACTAGGAGGTTGTTTTTACAGATATTAGACCGTTGTTGGTGTTGGCGTTTGATGTCGGCTAGTTGAGATGTTGATGTTGATGTTGGCTAGAGCTCTAGGGGATCTCTGATGGCAAGTGGTAAGAAGTTGCACTGCAATTCCAAGTCACATGGTTCTACTCTACCAGCTGCTTGCTGGGTGAAGGATGAGCAATCTTGTTCTGTATCATTTACTGCCTCTGAAAACCCTCTAGAAGATCAGCTTTGGTTAGTTCTGACTCAGCAGAACACAACAACAGTGGACTGACATTCATAATGAGCCTCTGAGTAGCAGATCGGAGCCTCGTCCCCTCCTGTGCCATCCTCACAGTCCCGGACACACTCAAGGCCTTTGTTAGTCAGGTGACCGTATGTCAACACACCTTATGAGGGTCTTTCTTTCTTTCTCTCAATCTGACATTCCCATCTGTCTTTTAACCATGACCAGTCCCCGTTGACAACATGCCCAAAGTACACGAGACAAAGTTTCACCATTTTTGCCTTTAAGGAGAACCCTGGTTACACTGCCTCCAAGACAGAATTCTTTGTTATTTGAGTAGCTCATGGGATATTCAATTCTTGTTTCCAACATCATGACTCAAATGCGTTAATTCTTCTGGTTCCTTATTTACTAACTTTCAGAGGTGCATGAAGAGATTTTTAAAAACTTGGCTTGAATTAAACACTTTAAACAGTCATAATTGGTTTTTAACACTTTGGAGAGGTCCTTGACGGAAGATTTTCCTCTTACAACACACCTTTTGATTCCTTGTGGTTAACCTTGAGAAGAACTGGAATCCCAGGACTCTTAATTGTGCTCATGTGAAATCTATGCTTAGACCAGGAAACAATAGTCAGAATAGACCAGGCAAACATTGCACAGTTCAGTATCAGGAAAGCTATGTGTAAAGGATGTATCCTATTTCCATACCTTTTCAATGCATATGTAGAATAGAACACTTGGGAGGCTGGGCTTTATGATAAGGAACGTGGCATCAGGATTGGTGGAAGACTCATCAACAGGCTACATTATGTACATGATACAAACTTGTTTGCAGAAACGGAAGATGATATGAGGTGTTTGCTGCAGAAGGTAAGCACTGTAGTCTTCAGTATGGATTGAAGCTCAACATCAAGAAAACAAAGATTCTCACCAATGGGCCTATTGGTAGCTTCATGATGGAGGGAGTAGAGATTGAGATTGTTAATAACTTTGTCTTACTTGGTTCCACAATCAACACTCTTGGCATCAGTAATCAGAAAATCAAAAGATGAATTGCACTGAGAAGGTCTGCTGTCAGGGACATCTCCAGAGTCCTGAAGAGCAACGATGTCAGTCTGGAGACTAAGGTGCACCTGATCCAGGCCATCATCTTTGCAATTACTTGCTATGCATCAGAAAGCTGGACAATGACTAAGGACAATAGAAAGAGAATTAATGACTTTGAACTGTGGGCTGGAGAACATTATTTAATATATCATGGACTGACAGGAGAACAAACAAGTTAATTCTGGAGAGGGTGAGACCAGGCTGCTCCTTGGAGGCAAGGATTCAGAGGTTTCATCTGAAATACTTAGGGAATGTTGCAAGGACAGACCAGTCCTTAGAGAAGGATGTCATGCTTGGAAGGGTGGAGGAATAGCAAAAAGAGGAAGATCCTCGAAGAGATAGATTGATTCAGTAATTGGGATTATAAGAGTAGGCATGTCTGAGACAATAAGGTTGGCATGTGACAGAGCAGGGTTCAGAGCTGCTGTAACATTGGGTCACTGAGTCAAAGCGACTTGATGGCACTTATCAACAACAACAAACATGAGTGCACATCTAAATTCTAAAATCAATCTCCATAATAG
>NW_006399985.1:1842994-1844271 GCF_000299155.1 Elephantulus edwardii | reverse complement strand
TGTTTATTGTGAATCCAAGCAAATTAAAGTTATTGGGAACTTTAATCTTGTCTTCCTTTATGATAATGTTGCATATCAGTCCAGTGGTGAGGAATTTTATTTTCTTGATGTTTACATGTAATCCATATTGAAGGCTGTAGTGTTGATCTGCAGCAAGTGCTTCAAGTCCTTTTCACTTTCTACACTCAAGGTTGTGCCATCTCCATAATACAGGGAGTGGATGAATCTTCCTCCAATCCTGATGTCACATTCTTCTCATACTGTCCAGTTTCTGGAATGTTTTTCTCAATATACAGATTGAACTGTGTATGGAAAATATCCATCTTAGATACATACATTTCCTGATTTTTAAAACATACAGTGTTCCCTTGCTCTGTTCAGACAACAACTTCTTGGTCTATGTACAGGTTTCACATAACTGAGTGTTCTGACATCCAATTCTTCTCAATGTTATCCGTAATTTGTTATGATCCATACGATCAAATGCCTTTGCACAGTCAATACAACAAAAACATGCACCCTCCTGGGATTCCCTGCTTTCAATTACGATCCATGCCGGAAGCTAATGCCACTGACATCTGCCACAAACATGAGCCATGTCATCCACGGTGGGCCAGTTTCAGCAGAGTTTTTATGCTGATTCAAAGAAACAGCACTGATTATCCAATTCTGAAGTAGCAGACCTTTGAAAATGCCGTGAACAGCAGAGGAACATTATTTAGTACTAGAAGTAGAAACTCTTGGACTGGAAAACACTAAAAAATGAGGAGAAACAACTGCAAACAAACATCTATTAAAAACTGTTAAAGTTGAATAGATGAAGTATGAATCTAGGAAAATTAGAAGTTGTAAAAAAATGAAATGAGACACATACATATCATCAACACTGTAGGCATTATTAGTGAGCTGAAATGGACAGAAATGGTGCATTTTTAATCAGACAGTCACACAATCTATTTGCCAGGAATGACAAGTTGAAAAGGAATGGGGTGCATTGAAAAAAAAAAGAAATAAAAAGAAAAGGAATGTGGTGCATTGAAAGTAAAAAAGAAAACAAAAACATTTCAAGGTTCGTCCTAGAGTGCTGTAAGTGATGGAATATGATCCGTTCACATAAAAGGCAGATCTATGAATACAATAATATTCAAACATAAACATCAACTGCAAAAGAAAAAGATAAAGAAATTAAAGACTTCTATCAACTTCTGCAATCTCAAATTGTTCAAACATGAAATAAAGATGAATTTTAAAGTAATTCTTTTTTTTCTATAATTATA
>NW_006399985.1:1818989-1819778 GCF_000299155.1 Elephantulus edwardii | reverse complement strand
AACAACAACAACAACATAATTTGGTACATAGATATTTATTATTGTTGTGCCCTCTTGTTTTATTGACCCTTTAGGCATTATATAGTGACCTTCCTTGTTCTTTGTAATGGTCTTTGCATTGAAATCTATTTTGTCTGAGATTAATATTGTTACTCATGCTTTTCCTGCTTGTCATTTGCTTGGTACATCTTTCTCCACCCTTTTATTTTTAGTCTTTCTTTATCTTCACTTTCCAGGTGTATCTTTTATAAACATCATGTTGATGAATTTTGGGTTTTTTTATCCAATCTGCTATTCTTTTTATTTTCAATGATGCATCTAAATAATTCACATTAGGTGTAATTATTGAGAGGCAAGGCTTTATTGCTGTTATTTTGTTGAGTTCTTTTTGGTGTTGTTGCTGGTTACTTTGGTCCATCCTGATTTCTGTGGCATCTCTGTAAGAAGGATGTCTCTCAGTGTTTCCTGCAATACTGGTCTTGTTTTTACAAACTTCCTTAGGTTCTGTTTTTCTGAGAATATCTTGATCTCTCTTCCATATTTGATGGACAGTTTTTCTGAGTACAGTATTCTCTGTTGACTGTTGTATTCTTTGAGTGTTCGATATATGTCATTCCATGGTCTTCTTGCTCATACGGTTTCTGCTGAAAAATCAGCATTTAATCTTTTGTTCTCCCTTATAGATTACTCTTTGGTTCTTCTTAGCTGCTTTCAGAATTTTCTCCTTATCTTTGGTTCTGGCAAATTTGACTATGATATACCTTGGTGTTTTTCTTTTGGGGTCTATTC
>NW_006399985.1:1775925-1818539 GCF_000299155.1 Elephantulus edwardii | reverse complement strand
TGTTGTTAAGTTCCTCTTGGTTTTTGTTTTCAGAGTTCTGTAATTCTTTGAACTAGTCTTTCACTCGTTGAAAATGTTCAATCATTGTTCTTTTAAATTCTGGGTCAGAAATTTCCATTAAACTTTCTGGCTTCAGGAAATCCATTGATACTGTGTCACTTTTTTTTGGGGGGGGGTGATATCTTGTTTTGAATGTAAGGTAGTCTGCTTCTTCCATGACATTGCTGTGGCATAGTTTTCATGCCTGAGGCCTTAGCTGGCTTTTGGTCTGAAAACCTTGGCTCAGGAAGTCTCTTCTCCAGAGGAAATTGGGGCAGCTAGCCTGTCTGAGTTTCTCTCTGAACTTTTGACTCAAAGGAAGACTGGCTTCAGTTGGGAAGAGATATGCCTGCAAATTAACAGCCTTCTCAGTCAGACAACTGCTTCAGCGAGGCAGGTCTAAGGTGCTCAGAGCTAAAGGCTGTTCAGGTTCTGGGAATGGGGAGGACATTGCTTCATCTGTGATATTAGTGTCCCTGGTGCAATTCAGAAGGGTGGCAGCAGGCTGTCCTCCAGGCATTGGAGCCAGGGGGTCCAGGCAGCAGGGCCAAGTCCTCCAGGTGGCAGGGCCTTGGCATCCAGGTGGCTGGCCAGGGCCACCAGGTAGAGGGGCTGGGGCTTCCAGGCAGCAGGGCCATGGTTTCATGTTCCAGGCAGTAAAACAGTCCAAGCCACACTAAAAAATTTTAAGACAGGTACTTAGTTAATTGACTGGAAAGAATGCACAGCAGCTGTGATGATGCAGCAGCTGTGATCAAGAGTGTTTCAAATATTTGTTATCATGATGGATTTTTTATTTTATTTAAGTTTCTCAGTGTTTTTACTGGATGAGTTCTTCCTGGATAAACTATCAGTTTCTTGCTTTCACCTAGAATCAGTGACTCTACTTAGTGGAAGTGTTAAAATGGGTAAATCAAGTATACAAGCTGGAAAATCAGCTATATATTCTACTTACTAGAGTTTAGATATATCCGTACATCAATGTCCTACGGAGGTATCATGTCCTTCTATGTGCATAACAATGCATAGAAAATAATTGTTGTTAAAGGCCATCAAGGAAACCACGACCCATTGTGACTCTATGAACAATGGATCTGAACCCTGTCCTATGCGCTACCATTCTCATCATCTCTAATAAGCTTGAGCCCATTGCTACAGTCACTGTGTAAATTAATCTTGCAGAGAATAGTACTCTCCTGGCTGATCATCCACTTTTCCAAATATGATGTCCCCTTCCAGGAATAGTCTCTCCTAACAATATGTCCAAAGTGTTTGAAATAAAGTGTTGCCATCCTTACCCCTAAGGAGTACTCTAGTTCCACTTTTCCCAAGACATATGTATTTGTTCTTTCAGCAGTCTGTGGGATGTTAAGTACTCTTTCCCACATCATCACTCAAAAACATCAATTCTTCTTTTTAATCCTTATTAATTGTCCTGCTCTCAGATGCATGGCAAGTGATTGAAAAGATTCATTGCATGAATCAGGCACACCTTAGTTTTTAAACTGACATCATTGCTTTTCAAGACTGGGACAGATCCCTAGCAGCTGACTATCCCAATGTAGTATGTCTATTGATCTCCTCATTGCTAGTACCAAGAGAGGCAATTATGGGTCCAAGTAAGATGAAATCATTGATAACTTCAATCTTTTCTCCACCTATCATGATGTTGCCTATTGGCCCAGAGGTAAGATTTTTGTTTACTTGATATTAAGATGTAATCTACATTCAAGGCTTTAGTTTTGATCTTCCACACCAAGCACTTCAAGTTCTCCTCACTTTCAGCAAGCAAGGTTGTATAATTTGCACATTGCAGGTTGTTGATGACTCTTCGTCCAATTCTGATACCACATTCTTCTTCATAAAGTCCAGCTTCCTGAAGGATTTGTTCGGCCTGTAGACTAAATAGGTATGGAGAAAGAATATAGCCCTGACACACACCTTGCCTGATTTTAAACCATTCCGTTTTTTCCTTGCTCTCTTCAGACCACAGTTCCTTGATATATGTAGAGGTATAGGTAAGGGTATGGGTATGGGTGTTGCTATAGGTATAAGTATAGGTTTCATATGACACAAAATGAAATAATAAACATTATTATTTCATTATAATGAAACATATAAGCATAGGGAATAATGTTGTTGCTAAGTGCCATCAAGCTAAGACTCCTAGTGATAACAGTTCTAAAACCTGTCCTATACTGTGCCCTACTCATAATTTCTGAGACCATTGATCCCGTAACTGCAGTCACTATGTAAATCAGTCTTATGGAGTAGCTTTCTCTCTTTCACTGACCCCCCATCTTTCCAAGTATGATGTCCCTATCTAAGAACTATCTTTGCCTAGCAGCATGCATGAAGAAGAAGAAGGATTGAACATCCAATCCTGAAAGAGAAAGTCTCTGAAAACCATATGAACAATAATGGAGCATAGGTAGCTATAGTATTAGAGGTAGCATGCAGATGGGAAGTCAATGAAAACAAGGTGAAACAGTTACAAAGTCATCAGGCTTGGAAAGTTGAAAGAACAATGAAGGTTAGGAATACCCTCAGCCAGATAGATTGATACAATGAACTACAGCAATGGGCTCAAGTGTTTCAGAAATTGTGAGGTTGGCACAAGATAGGACAGAGTTCAGATCTGTTGTTAATAGGGTCACTATGAGGTGTGCTTGACTTGATGGCACCAAACAACAAGCAATATGAACAAATTATGTGAGCAATGGTCACAATAGGTCAGAACTGACTAAAGCCATTGGGTTTAGATTGAGTCTGGACATTGATGAGTGAGATCAAACCAAGACCTGACAAAATTACTGTTGCATGGACCTGAAACCCCTTCCAGAAGAGAATTCTTCAACTAGAATGAGCCAAGTATGTGAACCGTTGTCTTCATCAGGAAGAAAGATAAGAGGTTTGAGTACAATGTGCAGTTGCACTTTAGAAAAAAACAAAACATTTCTCCTAAAATAATACTTATCTACTCTTATGCCTCTGCTCAACCATAAATTGTTGTTAATTGCTGTAGAGTCAAGTACGACTCATAGCAACCCTACAAACAATCAATCAGAACTCTGCCTTTTCCTGTGCCATCCTCACAATCTCTGACATGCTCAATATCATTGCTGCAGTCACCATGTCAATCCATTTCATTGAGAGTCTTCCTCTCTTGCTGCTCCTCCACCTTCCCAAGCAGGATGTCCCTCGGCAAGCATAACCTCTACAAGGGAAACAGGGAAATAACTCTTCAGTTTTTATCTAGGAAATGGAAGAAAATTGTCGTTATAATGGTTATAATGTTGTTGTTGTTATGTGCCATCGAGTCATTTGCGACTCATAGCGACCCTATGTACAAGATCCCTAAACGCCATTCTATCCTGTGCCAGCTTTGCTGTCTCACACTCATTCCCACCACTCCACTCACAGAATCGATCCATCTCATCGAGAGTCTTCCTCTCCTGCGCCGTCCCTCCACTCTCCCAAGCATGATGTCCCTCTCCAAGGACTAGTCCCTCCTTGCAACATGCCCAAAGTATGTCAGACGAAGCTTCAGAATCCTTGACTCCAGGGAACATTCTGGCTTCACCCTCTCCAGGACAAACCTGTTTGTTCTTCTAGCAGTGCATGGTATATTCAACACTCTTCTCCAGCACCACAACTCAAAGGCATCAATTTTCTTTCCATCATCCCTATTCACTGTCCAACTCTCTAATGCATAGCATGTAGTTGCAAAGACTATAACCTGTATCAGGCGTACCTTAGTCTCCAACCTGACGTCGTTGCTCTTCATTACTCTTGAGAGGTCCCTCACTGCTAACTTTTCCAATGCAATTCGTCTCCTGATTTCCTGGCTGCTGTTACCAAGAGTGTTGACTGTGGAACCAAGTAAACTAAAACTGTTAAGTATCTCAATCTCTTCACCATCCATATTGATGCTGCCAATTGGCCCCGTGGTGAGAATCTTTGTTTTCTTGATATTGAGCTTCAATCCACACTGAAGACTGCAGTCCTTGACCTTCTGCAGCAAGCGCTTCAGGTCCTCCTCAGTTTCGGCAGGCAGGGTTGTGCTCTGTTCTGACGACTGCCTCTTGGCCCAAGTATGGTTATGATAGTTGTTGTTATTTGGTGACTTAGAGTTGGCTCTGACTCATAAAAGCCCTTTGTACAATAGATGTAAGCACTGTCCAATCCTGAGTCATCTACAGAGTCTCCAGTGTATTGGAACAATACAGAAGTCCATTGTTCTGGTCACTGTGTCAGTCCAGCTCTTTGAGTGCCTTCAATTTTTTTAACTTTTTCTTCTCAGACCTTCTATTCCTTGTATGATGTCCTTCTCCACAGACATACCCAACCCCAATCATATGCTCATAAAAGGGAGCTATGGTTTGAGATTGTTAACAATTGCAAGTTACTCTATTCCACAATCAATGCTCTTGGCACTAGAAGTCAGAAATTAAAAGATGAATTGTTCTTAAAGAGCAACAATATCAGTCTAGAAACTAAGGTGTGCCTGATCCAGACTATGGTCTTTGCAATTATTTGCTGTGCATTAGAGAACTGGACAATGAATAAAGATGATAGAAGAAGAATCAATACCTTTGAGTTGTGCTGAAGAAGAGTTTTGAACATTCCAGAGACTGCCAAGAGAACAAACAGGTTTGTCCTGGAAAGGTGAAAACAAGTTGCTCCTTGGAGGCAAGGATTTTGAAACTCTGTCTGACATACCTTGGGCGTATTGTAAGCAAGGACCAGTCTTTGGAGAAAAACATCATGATCGGAAGGGTGGAGGAACAGTACAAGAGAGGAAGACCTTGAAAGAGATGGATTGATACAGTGACTGGGGTAATAGAGGGTAGGTGTGTTAGAGACAGTGTGATTGGCCCAGGATAAGGAAAAGTTCACAGTTGCAGGCAATTCAATGGCATGTAACAACAGCAGCAACTTGGTAGCCTAGTGGTAAGAAGTTGTGCTGCAATCCCAAAGATATAGGGTCTGAATCCACCAGATACTCTGCAGGAGAAGACTGAGCAATCTCTTCCCATAATATTTACTGTCTCTGAAAATCTACTGAAGGGTCAGCTATGGGTCTGTTTAGCAACAACAGTATGTGAGAGAAGTTTCACAGTCCTTGCTTCGAAGGAGAAATCTGGCTTCCCTTTTTCTAAGAAAGTTTGTTCTCTTGGAAATCCCATGGTATATTCAATATTCTTCACTAGCACAACAAACAAGTTAAAATAGTGAATACTAATAATGTCTGTACAGAATCCTACTGCTTTTTTATGCTGATACTGAAACTTGTCACTTTTCTAAATTAAATTGCAATTCTAAAGCTTCATTTCTTAAATTGTGTTTCTATGTATAGATAACATACGCTTAAAATGATCTAAATTGTGTCTGTTTCTTTTATCTTCTTTATCGCTTTCTCTTTTTTTGTTGTTTGGGTTTCTTTTTCTTTTGTATAGTTGAGTTGGCTAAGCATAGGTATAGCCTGATCTTGTTCTGGAGTTTAATAAAAATTTTTCCAAAGTTTCATCAAAAGATGTGCTATTGCTTTAGTTAACGGATAACATGTTTAAAACATCTTCACTTCTAAGCAACAATCTGGCTGCTCCTCCAAAATAATTGTGTTTGTTCTTCTGCCTATTTCTATTCCGTTTTCTTCAACAACTACATAATAGATGTGTATAAATTCTTTCTCAATCTTCTCAAGTCATTTTCTTTCATTTGCATATATTTTTGTTGTTATGTGCTGTTGAGTTGCCTGTGACTCATAGCAACCCCCTGTACAACCGCTCTGAAGCCTGACCCATCCTGAGTCAGTCTCACTGACTTGAACACATCTACCCCCATATTCCGAGTTACTGTGTCAATCCACCTCATTGAGGGTCGTCCTTTCCTGCCCTTTCCTTCCAACCTTCTTCTCCAAGGACCAGTCCCTCTTAGCCATGTGCCCAAGTATGTGAGGTGGAGCTTCAAAATCCTTGTCCCCAAAGAGAAGCTTAGTTTTACCCTCTCCAAGACAGGCCTGTTTGTTCTCTTGGAAGTTCATGGTATGTTAAATACTCTTCCCCAGCACCACGACTCAAAGGCATCAAGTCTTCTTCTGTTATTATTATTATACAGCTCTCTGATGTATATAGCAAGTAGGGCTAGCCATGTGGACAAAGTTAGTGAAGCTTCCACACTAAGACATATTAGGAAGGTCTACTTATAAAAACTGGCAAATGAAAATCTAATAACAGTGTGATCTTCTGCCAGATGATGGACACACTGAGCTGAATGAGAAAGGCCTACTTCGTCAAAGTCAAGTCAACTCTAATGATATAGATGCAGCAAAGACCTTTGGATTTTCCTTTAATGATGTTTTGTGATTCAGAATGAGAAGAAACAATTAAAAACATTCACCAATAACCAGAAAAGGGAACATATGAAATATGAAAATTGAAGTAATGAAATCTAAATCAAGCATTTAGTAACTATGTTCTCAGCAAGAGTGCGTGAAAATGAACTGATATTGGCCATTTTGGATTAGACAATCAAAGGATTTACTATGCCAAAAATGACAAACTGAACAGGAATGGCATCATATTTACTGTGAAAAGAATATTTCAAGGCCATTAACTGCTCCACAGGAGAAAGATGGGCAATCTCCTCCGATGCGATTAACTGCCTCTGAAAACCCACCAGAGGGTTAGCTATGGGTTGGTTCTGACTCCATGATACACAACACCACCACCTACTAAAGCAGAAAGCTCTGGTAGAAAGGTCCACAGGGAACTGGACTGCCCAAGGACTGCATGTCTCTCATGGTTTGAATCTACTAGCAGCCCAAGGAAGAAAGATGAACAGTCAATTTCCATGCAATTTACTGCCTTGGAAACTCAATGAGGGTCAGTTATGATTTGGTTCTCACTTGATGGTGATTTTTTAAATATTATTAACTACAACCTTGTCAGTTATAGGAGAACATCTGTATTCTCTTTATGCCATCTGTAGTTACACTGCCAATCAAAAAGCCCACAGTTGTTCAGCAGTTTAAATCTACCAATTCCTCCACAGAAAAATGATGGACAGTATCCTTCCTTTAGGCATCAGCTATGGGCTGGTGACAGAAGCCGTGAATGAGTACAGAGAAGAACAGTCAATAAAGGAATTCTTCAAATTTGTGCATTAATCCTGAATGCCAACAATTAAGGTATTGCAGAGTTTTTTACTAACTTCTGAAATTGATCAAGTATCCAATAAAAAGGTCTTGATAATTACTAGTGACTGGAAAACAAAAGTAGATAACAAAGACAAAGGGTTGGCAATTGAATAATATGGCCTTGCTATTAGCAAAGACTCTCATACATAGGGTGACTATGAGTCGCAAGCGATTCGACGGCACATAACAACAACAATAGCAAAGAAGTCAGAGATTTTATGACTAAATTTTTCAAGACTAATGCTGTATTTTGTGCAAATACCTTTTCTACCTTTTTTTTTTAAGCAAATCTTGATCCTTTTTTGCAAACACCTTTTTCAAAAGCATAAAAGGCAACTATACACTGGGACCTTACCATATGAAATCAGGAATCAAATTGATTACTTCTATGGAAAGAGACAATAAGATACAAAATCATCAGTCAAAACAAGACTAGGAAGTCACTGTGGGACGGTTAACAATTGTTCATAAGCAAACTCAAATTGAAGTTAAAGAAATGGAAACAAATATATAGTAATCAAGGAATGACACTGAGTATGTATCACATGTATTTAATGACCCTTTAAGGAAGAAAATTGAAGTATTAGTAAAGTCCAGACAAATTGAGAAATTACAACAAGAATACTATATACTATATATGAAGAAAGTGAAGGTCCTTAAAAAGCCAGGAAAGAAAAGCACAAAGTAGCTGTCAACAAGAGACTCTGTAATTGCTCTTGAATATAGAGTAGCTTCAGTAAATGGAAGAAGTGATGAAGTAAAAAGAACTCATCAGAAGAGCTCTAAAGGTAACTTGAGAAGACAAAAAAAAAAAAAGTAACAAAGTACACAAAAACCTGGAGTTCTAAAACAAAAAAGGAAGATAAGCTAAGCATTTCTCAAGATCAAAGAACAGAAGAAAAAAAGTCAAGTCCCAAGTTGCAGTATTGTAAGGCATTAAGCAGTGCAGGAAGTATTAAGGGAAGAGGAAGACTATGCAGAGCCACTGTACCAAACTTATCAGTCAATGTTTAATCATTTCAATAGATTGTATATGCTCTAGAGCCTGTAGTATTGAAGGAAGAAGTTCAAGCTGCTGTGAAGTTGTTGCAAAGCTCAAAGCTCGAAGAATTGACAGCATCAACTGAGATGCTTTTCATGCCATAAGATTGAATATTGCTCATACAGAATCGGTGTATAGACCAAGAGCGGGGGAAAGGGGAGGGGGCAATGCATGACTTGAAGTCAGGAACGGTGAGTACATAAAGGGGTGAATTCTTTCACCATAACTGTTCAATCTCTATACTTAGAAAAGAATCTGAACAACTGAACTACATGAGAAGAGAAAGGCTTCCACATTGGAAGAAGTCTCATTAACAAGCCTCAATACACAGATGACACAACCTTGCTGCTAAAACTGAAGAAGAATGAAGATCAAAGATTATAATCAGAGAGAATGCAGATCAAAAGCCTTTAGTATAAATTATACCTCAATATAGAAAGTACAAAACTCCTCAAACTGTCCTCATCATTTCTGAGCCCATGGCAGTAGTCATATAACAATCCATCAGGCTGAGAGTCTTCCTCTATAAAACAAAAGATCCCTCCATACTCACTGCTTTCAAGTCAAGTCAACTCTAATCTATGACTGGTTTTCCAAAGTTGTAAACATTCGTGGGAATAGATCCTTTGTTAGCAACACAACACACAGCCCACCGCACCATCAGGGATCCTTGGGTAATGACATATTTTTTTATTTTATTTTTAAAAACTTGTTTAGGGTAGAATAAGAACTCAGTCCTTTACTACTACATTATGCAGTTGAGTTTCCTACTCTCAGGGAAATCCAAGGTCAGGATATCTGGAATGTTATGGGTAAGTCTCATGCTGGGAAAATCACCTTTGTGATATCATGATATCTCCTCTGCCAGGTTCCAAAGAAGAAGAAATTATTGACCGCTTCAATCTTTTCTCCATCTATCATATGTTTACCGTTGGTCGTATGGTGAGAATCTTTGTTCTCTTGATGCTGAGATGTAATTCATACTGAAGGCTGTAATTTTTCACCTTCTGCAACTAGTGAAGCTTCATCTGACATACTTTGGGCATGATGTAAGGAGGGACTGGTCATTGGAGAGGGACATCATGCTTGGGAGAGTGGAAGGGCGGCACAGGAGAGGAAGACCTTCGAGGAGATGGATTGATTCTGTGAGTGGGGTGGTGGGAATGAGTGTACTTGAGACGGTGAGGTTGGCACAGGATAGAACGGTGTTTAGGGCTCTTGTACATAGGGTCACTATGAGTCGCAAGTGACTCAATGGCACATAACAAGAACAACAACAAGTGTCTCATTTTCAGCAAGCAAAAGTGTGTCATATGCATAATGTAAGTTGTTGATGAGTCTTCCTTCAATCCTAATGCCAGATTCTTCCTCACAGACTCCAGCTTCTCAAATTATTTGCTCAACGTACAGATTAAGTATGGACAAAGGATACAGCTCAGATGCACAGCCTTCCTGATTGTAAACCACAGTGTGTTCCTTACTCACCTCAACTAACAGCTTCTTGGTCTAGGTATAGATTTCATATTAACACAATTAAGTGTTCTGGGATTTCCATTCTTCTCAATATTAGCAATAATTTGTTATGATCCACACAGTCAAATCCTTTTTGATAGTAAATAAAATACAAGTGACATTCTTCTGGTATTTTTTGCTTTCAGCTAGGATCCATCTGACATCAGCAATGATAGTCCTGGTGCCACAGCTTGTTCTAAACTTAATTTGAACTTCTGGTAGTTCCCTATCAAGTACTGCTCTAGCTATTTTTTTAATGATGCTCACCATTATTCTACTTGCATGTAGCCTGTTAACTTCCCCCCAAAACCTTATAACTATGGGTATGGTTCTGTGGGGTCTGTGTAGCTATAATAATGGATTTCAGACTCAGTAGCATGTAGTAGAGCAGAACAATTGATGTTGGAATAAATAAAATTAGGTGTGAGAGAGTGGAGACGATGTCTGACCTTATGAGATCTGGTTTTGTATTGTGGATGTTGTTGATGGGGACTGTTTGCCTTTGTAAAATTAATAGAGGTCAGAATTGTCCATTCCTATGTCATCTGCACTCTTTTCATAATTTGTCTTTTGTTGGTTTCTTTCATCCAGTTCTTTCAAAGTTCAAAGGGATCTCTGATGTCCTATTCCATACGTAATTGAACTGCTCACCCAAAAGTTTGAATATATCAGTAATTCTATGGGTGAAAGAATGACAGTCTCCTTTCATGCTACTTAGAAGCTAAGAAACATAATGGAGAGTTACCCAGGAGTCACTTCCAACTCCATTACAATGAGTTTGACTATTGAATATTTTTGTTTTTAAAAGTTCAGAAGGACCTGGAAATCCACATTGTTTTTCAACAGTTTGAAGGGATTTTGGCAGACTTGACTTATTCAACATGCAATTAGATTATTTGACTAGTGCTTCTGTGAGTGTTGTTGTTTGTGGATCCAAGTCAAATGTCATTCTTGACAAATTCACTAGTTTCTCCCAATATTATGGTAATGATATTTAAATACACATTAAACAGAATCCCTGCCTTCAGTGTATTGGAGGCAGTAGTATAAACAAGGACTTAAAGATATCTGTTCAATAAAATTATTTTCTTATAAAGCTTATCACTGCACAGAGGGGGTTTGAGGGTAGACTTCCAAGACAATATTCCCCTTTAATGAATTATTAATAGTGAGGTTGAACTGACAATATGGCATTTTAGACACAACGTCCATTGTTCACACATACTTTTAGAGATCCACATCGAGAATTATAAAGGCTATGGAACATCTTGAAGTGAAGAAGACTGTTTCTCTTTAACCTAGTATTCCCCACATTTATTTGTCATGCAATTATTTTATCCCACCACAGAATAACTATTAGCACCTTGTATAACTCATATGTTTCAGAAAACACTGAACAATGTAGGATATAAGCACCTGGTAGCTACAAGAACTGCCACTTTACATATATACTAACACATTTAAACCTTACTTGGCAACAATTAGGGAACCATCAACACTTTTCCAGTAGGAAAATGCCTATTGGACAAGTGAGTAGGCTAAGTGGGTCAACAGTGATATAAAGATGGATTAGAAGTGAGAGAGATAGGCGGACAGAACATTAATGAGGAAAATTCATTGTTGGAACTGTTAAAAACATAAAACTATAAACATATGTTTTGGAAAGGTCTCTAGATTTAATAAATTCAGTGATAATATACTAGAGAGATTTCTTTGGAAATTCATAACATATGCCAGAAAAAAGTACTATCCACTTTATCATCAATTAACATATATTTGTGGTCTCGAGAGAACACTATGCTTGCATGTAACAACCAGAAACTAATTGCAATAGACATGCTTTGCTGTTAAACTAAAAAAAAAAACAAACCCAACAAGATAAAAATGTTATTTCCAAGTGGATTCAATTATTATAGTCAGTCATTAGTCAACAATTTACTAAGCACCCACTTCACTAGTCTCTTGTAAAAAATTATAGAGATACTAAGAGTTTTTCTTCACAATTAATGTATAGTTGGAATAGGAATGAAAACATCATTCCCTGTGACTCATCAATGCTGAGTGCATGCAGAAGAGGGAAGTCAGCTTCAACTTTGACAGCCATTACCAATTGTTTTCAGTATCCAATAAAGGAGTATAGATCTCAAAATATTCCATTTTTGTTGGCAGGTACCACTGAGTCAACAACAGCTCATCACAACCCTATGAATCACAGATCTGAAACTTGCACTACCCTGCACCATTCTCACAACATTTAATGTGCTCCAACCTATTGTTACAGGCACTGTGTCATGTCAATCACTGGACAGGAGATTAAGTTAGATTGCTTATCAAGGTTTCTTAAAATATATGAGGTTATGTCCAGGTAGAATTCTTGGATTTACTGAGAAAGTCTGGATCACAAGAATTTCTTTAATCTGCAAACTATGTTAAAAGATAATGCATGGACTAATATTTTTTTCTATTGGAAAAACATTAATCTGTCATTGAATGAGGTACTGATAATGAAGATAATGATATGAACTTCTGATATATCTGATATATAATAATATAACACTGACAATGAATGAACTCAAAAACCTCTTCCTTCCACAGTCAACACTCTTGGCACCAGCAGCCAGGAAATTGAAAGACATATTGCAATGGGAAAGTCTGCTGTTAGGGACCTTTCTAAAGTACTGAGGAGCAACGGTGTCTCTCTGGAGACTAAGGTGCATCTGATACAGGCCATGGTCTTTGCAATCACATGTTATGCGTCAGAGAGTTGGACAATGACCAGGGAGGATAGAAGGAGAATTGATGCCTTTGAGCTTTGGTGTTGGAGAAGAGTGCTGAGGGTACCATGGTCTGCTAAGAAAACAGATTCAATCTGGACAGGGTTAAACTGGGCTACTCCTTGGAGGCAAGGATTCTGAGGCTTCGTCTTACATATTTGGTCATGTTGTAAGGAGAGACCAGTCCTTGCAGAAGGACATCATGCTTGGGAGGGTGGAGGGCAGGTGCAGGAGGGGAAGGCCCTCTATAAGGTGGATTGATTCAGTGACTAGGGTAATCAGAATGAGTGTGTCAGAGACAATGAGATTGGCCCAGGACAGAACAGAGTTTAGGGCTGTTGTACATAAGGTCACTATGAGTCACAAGCAACTCGATGGCACATAACAACAACAACAACATTCAGCCCAATATCACAATAGAAAAGGTACACAATATTGCATGAGTTCCTTGTTTTTTAATGCAGCATAGTATTCCATTGTGCGAATATACCACAGCTTGACTCTGGAGAACATTATGCTGAGTGAAATATCCCAGTCACAAAAGGACAAATATTACATGATGCCACTGTTGTAGAATGGGACTGTCCTTGGGGTTGGGGAGAGACTGAGTAAGATGGGTTCAATAATGTATACTGCACTGAAACAGAGGAGGGAGAAAACTGTTTAAAAGAGATATGTAACTAGGCATTTCTGTCATCACAGGAGACTAGAGCGAGGGCTACATGGTGGAGGGGACCTGGGGGAGGGTTTGTAAAACAATGAAAGAATCTTTTCTTTTACTTTTCCATAATTTTTGACTCATGTACTTATAACTTATTAGTCAAATTTGTGTCTTCTAGGTTGCAACAGCCCCATGATACATCTTCAAGGATATGAACATGTACGGCCAAGCACAATCAATAAGAGTGCATCTAAATTCCAAAATCAATCTCCATAATAGTCTATGTGTTTCCTACTGCCAAAGGGGCCCTTTAGAGTAGTGAGAGAAGACCTTCACCCTAAAACCCACAGCGTCCCTTTTCAGCAGGAAGTAGCTAAGAGAATATGCCATCCCCTTTCCCTTATGACTCAGGGTGAAGTCTCTCTCAGGGAGGAGTGATAGGGAATGGCAAAGGACACACTGACAAAGAAGATTAATCAGAACTGGCTTTGACAAGCACTGTGGCATTTGGACAAGAACAAACTGGGAGGAGGGTAGAGAGAATAGTGCAACAATGAATGAATGGAAACTCAAAATCTCTGTAAATGTTTATGAAAATTAATAAAATATAATTATAGAAAAAAAAGAAAAGGTACACAATAAAAACAAAAGAGGTACACAATAAAAACAGCCAACAAAAGATAACTCTTAAGCTAAACTCATTGTCTCTGACATACCTGGCCCCATTGCTACAGTTTCTGTTCCACTCAATTTCATTTAGGGTCTTCCTGTCCTGCACTGACTTTTCATCCCTCCAACTATAATGTCTTTCTCAAATAATTGGCTCCTCCTCACAACATTTCCAAAGTAGATAAGACTTTGGAGCAACCTGTTCTCTTGACAGTCTGTGAAATAATGCTCAATACCCTTCTCTATGAACCACAGAACTACAGTCATGATTATAGGATTTATTAGGGAAGTTAAGAGGTTACAATTCAGCTTGGCCGCAGGAGATAATTCCTCAGTTTTCCAGGTGGTTAAATGTCCTTTGACCTTAACCCCCCTGGCTTAGGTCAATGTTACAAAATTTCTTGTAGAAGATCAAGGAATGCAGCCTTCAGTATGGGTTGTAACTCAATGTCAAGAAAACAAAGATTCTTACCACTGGGCCGATAGGCAGTGTCATGATGGATGGAGAGAAGATTGAAACTGTCAACAGCTTCATTTTGTTTGGATACACAATTAACGCCCTTGGTAGCAGCAGTCAGGAAATAAGGAGACACATTGCACTGGGAAAAATCTGCAGTCAGGGCTCTATCTAAATTATTGAGAAGTAATGATGTCAGTAGTGAGGACTAAGGTGTATCTGACTCAGGCCATGATCTTTCTGATTATTTACTATACATCTGAGATCTGCACAGTGAATATGGATGACAGAGAAAGAATTGATGTCTTTGAGCTGTGGTGTTGGAGAGGAACACTGAACTTCTTACTGACTGCCTCAAGAGCAAATAAATAGGTCTTGGAGAGGGAGTAAGCAGAGGTGTGCTCTTTGGAGGCAAAAAAGATGAGGCATCACCGCACGTACTTTGGGCTCGTTGCTAGGAGGGGCTATTCCTTGGAGAGGGACATGATGCTGGGAAGGGTGGAGGGTTGGCCAAGGGGAGGAAGACCCTCAGCCAGGTGGACTGACACGGTGACTGCTGCCGTGGGCTCTTGTGTGTCAGAAAGTGTGAGGATGACGCAGGATGAAACAGGGTTCAGATCTTTTGTTCATAAGGATGCGATGAGTCGTACTCAACTTGACGGCACCTAACAATAACAACCCTCAGTCCTTCAGCAAAAATGTGTGATGAACTCTGGCTTTGGTTCCCCAGAGCAGCAGGCCCAAATCAGCTACGTCTTGTGAGGTTGTAGTTATGTGCGGTTGAGTTCCCTTTGACCCAGAGCAACCCTATGTACAGCAGCTCTGACCCCTTCCATGTCCTGAGTAGGTCTCACTGACTCTGACACACCTATCCCCCCTGCTCCACTTACTGTATCAATCCATCTCATCTGGTGTCTTCCTCTCCTGCCCTGTCCCTCCACCTTTCCAAGCATGATGTCCTTCTCTAAGGATCGATCCTTCCTGGCCATGTGTCCAAAGTATGTGTGATGGAGAATCCAAATCCTAGTCTCTAAGGAGAAACTTGGTTTCACCCTCTCCAAGACAGATTTGTTTTCTTGGTGGTCCATGATATGTTCAAGACTCTTCTACAGTATCACAATTTGAAGGCATCGATTCTTTTTCTGTCATCCTTACAGCTACCTGATACATAGTAAGTAATTGTGAAGGCCATGGCCTGGATCGGGCACAACTGAGTTCCTAGACCGACATTGTTTCTTCTCTGTACTCTGGAGCAGTTCCTGACAGTCATTTTTCCCAATGCAATTCATCTTTTGATTTCCTGACTGCTGGTGCCAAGAGTGTTGATTGTGGAGCTGAGCAAACTAAGGCTGTGAACAATCTCAATCTCTTCTCCATCTATCATGGTGCTGCCAGTTGGTCTAGCGGTGAGAATCTTTATCTTCTTGATCTTGAGTTAGTCTCGATTTTCTGCTGAGGTGACTGTTGTCTTCATGCAGATCTTGGTCTGACTGGTGTAGGAATCTCTGGCCTCATGAACCCACACTGCCCTCCCAGTTTCCTCTTCCTTTCTGGTCGTGAGATTCCCACCTTGGCGACTAAATTAGCTTAATTTAACTTGATGAGATGATGAGAACTGGTCAGTCCCATAAGGATTAATTTATCACACTCTATTTTCCCACTTACAGGATAAAGGTCAAAACTGATGGCTAGCAAGGCCACATTGAACAAGAAGTCCTTAACACTACACATACTCAATGAGGACTATGTTCTACATGCTATTTTGTTGTATAATGATGAAGGGCTTAGAAGAGTATGGACAACCATTTAAGGTATAACTATCAGTCTCTCTCTGTCTAGAACAAAGAAGAGGGAAGGGAAACAAAGATACATAGAAACAACTAGTCAAAGAACTAATGGATCACATAGATGTCAACATGCATGACCTTGAGATTAGAAGAGCTAGATTATCCTGGCTACCACCCTTGACCACTCTCAAAAGGAAACAGTGAAAGACTCTAGATTGAGTGGGGGAACTATGGCACAAAAGTAACCAAATAAAAACACTCTCCCCAAAAATGTGAGACAAAGCCTTACCATTCTTGCTTTGAAACCAAATTTTAGGGATGTTATCAGGACAGCTCTACGTTAGGAAGTAGGTGTACAAAGTCAGTAAAGGAGAACAAGGTCCTCAAGGAGGTGGGTTGATACAGTGGATTGAAACAACCACTTCTGGTATGGAGAAGAGTGTGAGGAGAGGATGAAACCAAGTTTCTCCCTGGAGGCTAGGATTTTGAAACTCTGTCACACATATTTTGGGCACATGGCTAGAAGTGACCAGTCCTTGGATAAATACATCAAGCTTATAAGGGTGGAGGGACAGCTCAGGAGAGGAAGATCCCAGAGAATTTGGATTGACATGGTAACTGGGGCAATGGGTTGAAGTGTGTAAGAGTCAGTGAGACTGGCTTAGGACAGGGCAGGCTTCAGAGCTATTGTACATATGGTCACTATGAGTCACAGATGAGTGGATGACACACAACAACAACAACAGAACAGATAAGGACAACAGAGAGATAAGAGCTTTCAAAAAGTTGAGCCAACTTAAAGTAAAAATGTATCAGGCAAAAGAAAAACTAGGTGAAAAGGCCCTGAGACAGGCAAAATTACCATGAATAGATAGTAATTAAAAACATAACGGAACAACACAGAAAATCTATATGATCATTATCATTTGGCTTTTATTTTTGGTGTGATGGAAAGAAACATGGGTAGGTTTTCAACACTGGAGATGGGATCCAACATTATTTTCAAGAGTCCTTTGAATAGTTATATTAGGAAGAGACTGAGAACAATAAAGTTAACTATTCAGAAAATCTTCAAAAATCCAAGTGGTATTGGTGGAGACTTGAATAAAGGAGGCAACTGTAGAAAATGATTCGATTTAAGATACAATCTGATATTGATATTGCTGTTGTTTTTTGTTATTGCCACTGAGTTGATTACAACTCATAGCAACCCTGTGAACATGGCTCTGAACCTTGTCCTATCTCAACCTCATCATCTCTGACACACTTGACCCCACAGCCACTGTGTCAACTCATCTCATGCAGGGTCTTCCTCTCCTTCCTCTCGCTACCCTTTCAGCCACAATGTTCATCTTTAAGAACTTGTCCTTGGGGGATTGTGTAAAAATGAAAGAGTTTTTTTTTTTCTTTTCAAAGAGAAAAGCAAACTGGGGGGAGGAGTGGACAGGGAGGAAAATATGCACCAATGAAGGAATGGAAATCCAAGTTTTCTATAAACTTTCATTAAAATCTCAATTTATAAAAAAGGGAACTTGTCTTCCTGGTGATATGTCTAAAGTATGTGAGACAAAGCTTCAAAATCTTTGCCTCCAAGGAGCAAGCTAGTTTCATCTTCTCCAGGATGCATTTGTTTTCTTGGCTATCCATGGTATATGCAATACTCTTCTCCAGCACCAAAATTCAAAGGCATCAATTCTTCTTCTGTCATCCCTATTCATTGTCCAGCTTTCAGACACATCACAAGCAACTGAGAAGACCATGGCCTAGATGAGGTGCGTCTTAGTGTCTAAACTAACATCGCTGCCCTTCAACACGCTGCAGAGGTCTCTGATGGCAGGTTTTCCCAGTGCAACTACTCTTTTGAAATCCTGACTTCTGGTCCCACCAATGTTGCTCTAAGGAAGATGAAGTCATTAACAACCTTAAGCCTTTCTCCCTCTATCACTGACTATGCGCTTGAGGGTGAAAATTTTGTTTTCTTGATATTGAGATGTTGTTGTTGTTTGTTATGTCCCATTGAGTGGCTTGCAACTCAGTGACCCTATGCAAAACAGCCTCGACCCCTGCGCTATCCTGAGCCAACCTCATTGTCTCTGACACACTTACCTCCCATTACCCCAGTCATTGCGTCAATCCATCTTATCCTAGGTCTTCTTCTCCTGCGCTGCCCTTCTACCCTCCCAAGCATGACATCCCTCTCCAAGAACTCGTCCCTCCTTGCAACATGTCCAAAGTATGTCAGAAGCAGCTTCAGAATCCTTCTCTCCTAGTTACCATCAAATTGGCTCCATAGTGTAATGGAATAAAATTATGTCATTTCTATGATCACTATTGTTTTTGAGTCCATTAATTGCCAAACCTGTTTGAGCTTGGTTCTTTTTAAGTTGATTTTTCTTTCCTGATAATGTGCCCAAAGGAAGTGAGCCAATGTCTCCTCATCTTCTACGGGGAATTCTGCATGTCTTTTTCCTTAAGACTGACTATTCTCCCGGCAGTTCACAGCTTATTTATTCACTCCATCAGTCTTTCTTATTCCTTGTCTGGTTTTCACATATAAAAATGGATATTAAAAGATTACAGCTTGAGACAGGTTGCATATTAAAGTAAAATCTTTGTTTTCTGGAACTTTGAAGAGACCTTCTGTGGGAAGCTTTCCCAATCAAGCATGTCATTTCCTTTTTTGACTGCTACTTCTGTGGCTATTGACTGCTGGGCCAATGAGAAAGAATTGCTGGCAACCATTAGTGCTGACAGGATTAGCTGGTGGAGGAGCCAGCGATGACGGAGTCTTCCTCTTGAGCAATCAGACAAATGGAAATCCTATTTAATGATATGTGGAAGACTGTAGGTGGAGTGTAGTTTTTGGATGGAGACTAAGGGTGAGTTTTCTTGACATATTGATATGCCTATTCAGCATTCAGCTGGAGCTACTGAGTAGATAATTACATGTAAGAGTATAGAGATCAGGGAAAGTTTGGACTAGAATCAGAAAATTAGGAATAATAAGAGAGTGTAGATAAAAAGAGGTCAAGGCTGAGCCCTGAGTCACAGCATTGAAAGATCAAGGAAACAAAGATGAGACAGCAATGCAGATTGAGAAGTAATAGTCAGTCAGGAAAACCTGGTAAAGAAATGGCTACATTAAAAGGAGACCTTGGGTCAGTTCTGTTGAATGGTCCTGAGAGGTCAGAAAAATTTAGAAAAACAAATATTATTAGAAACAGAGATTCTGATGACCTTGATAAGTTTTGGTGGATGAAGGGGAAAAGTTTGGTTGTTTTTAAGTACTCTTAATAAAGAGAAGGGGGGAAAAAACAACTAGAAACAAACATATATCATTCCCTGAAAGTGTTTTCCTAGAGAAAAAAGAAGAAAATCAGACTATGGCTTTCAAGATATCTGTATTATCTTGGTTTATGGTAGGAAAAAATCAATACTTCGCATGCTGATGAATTCAATAGAAAGAAAAAAAAATCATATAAAAGGATCATTTTTAGTTAAGTCTTTAAGTCAACTATTAAAAATGGTATCTGGTATTCATGTTTGGACATATCTAGGAATAAGAATAGGGAGCTCTGGTGGCCTAGCAATGAGGAATTAATTGCATGCTAACCCAAAGGCTCACAGTTCGGATCCACCAGCTGCCCCATGAGAGAAAGACAGGCAATCTTGACAACTGTGAGATTTACAGCCTCTGATAACCAGCTGGAGGGTGAGTGTTAAGTCAATTTTGACATTATAACCTATTTCCTGCTAGGACTGCAGGCACCCAGATGTGGGCATGTGGATAGAGAGTTATAGAGGAGAAATCTCAATACCTCTCTACTTTTCCTTAAAATGGGAAACAAGATCTTCAACTGAGAGTGAGGACTTGTAACAACATGTCCATTGAAAGCTAGAGTGTACTAGATATGCTTTTTAGAGATTTAAGATTGACTGATAGTGTGTTGTTGTTCTTGTTATGTGCCATCGAGTCGCTTGTGACTCATAGCGACCCTATGTACAAGATCCCTAAACGCCATTCTATCCTCTGCCAACCTCGCCGTCTCAAACACACTCATTCCCACCACTCCACTCACAAAATCTATCCATCTCCTCGAGGGTCTTCCTCTCCTACACCGTCCCTTCACTCTCCCAACCATGATGTCCCTCTCAAAGGACCAGTCCCTCCTTGCAACACGCCCAAAGTATGTCAGACGAAGCTTCAGAATCCTTTACTCCAGGGAACATTCTGGCTTCACCTTCTCCAGGACAAACCTGTTTGTTCTCCTGGCAGTCCATGGTATATTCAACACTCTTCTCCAGCACCAAATCTCAAAGGCATCAATTCTCTTTCTATCTTCCCTAGTCACTGTCCAACTCTCAGATGCATAGCACATAATGGCAAAGACTATAGCTTGGATCAGGCATACCTTAGTCTCCAGCCTGACATCGTTGCTCTTCAGTACTCTTGAGAGGTCCCTCACAGCTGACTTTCCCAGTGCAATTCTTCTCCTGATTTCCTGGCTGCTGTTACCAAAAGTGTTGATTGTGGAACCAAGTAAACTAAATCTGTTAACTAACCCAATCTCTTCACCATCCATACTGATGCTCCCAGTTGGCCCAGAGGTGAAAATCTTTGTTTTCTTGATGTTGACCTTCGATCCACACTGACTGAAGACTGCAGTCCTTGACCTTCTGCAGCAAGCACTTCAGTTCCTCCTCAGTTTCAGCAAGCAGGGTTGTGTCATCTGCATGACGCAGGTTGTTGATGATTCTTCCACCAATTCTGATGTGACATTCCTCCTCGTACAGCCCAGCATCTCGGATGATCTGTTCTGCATACAGATTGAAAAGGTATGGAGACAAAATACATCCCTGACGGACCCCTTTCTTGATTTTGAACCATCCAATGTCTCCTTGCTCTGTTCTGACGACTGCCTCTTGGTCCAAGTATAGGTTTCGTGTTAGCACAATCAAATGTTCTGGGATTCCCATTCTTCTCAGAGTCAGCCATACACAGTCAAAAACCCTTCCATAGTCAATGAAGCACAGATAGACATGCTTCTGGTATTCTCTGCTTTCTGCTAAGATCCATCTCACATTAGCTATAATATCCCTAGTATCACGACCTCTACTAAATCCAGCCTGTACATCTGGCAGTTCTCTGTTGACCTATTGTTCCAAATGTTTTTGGATAATTTTCAGCTGAATCTTGCTTGCATGTGATATTAATGATATTGTTCGATTATTTCTGCACTCAGTTGGGTCACCTTTCTTTGCAATGGGAACAAATATTGATCTTTTCCAGTCAGTGGGCCAGCTGGCTGTCCTCCAGATTTCCTGGCACAACTTAGTGAGCACATCAAGGGCAGTGTTTGTCTGTTGAAATATGACAATTAGTATGCCCTCAACTCATGGAGCCTTGATTTTTGCCAATTCCTTCAGAGCAATTTGAACTTCCTCCTTCATCACCATAGGCTCTTGCTCATATATCATTTCATGAAATTCTTCTGTGTCAGTCAATTCCTTCTGATAAAGTGACTCTCTGTATTCCTTCCATCTTCTCTTGATACTTCCTGGATCATTTAACATTCTACCCAAAGCATCCTTAAGTATTGCCACCCGTGGCTTGAATTTGTTTTTCAGCTCCTTCAGCTTAAGAAATGCTGAGTGAGTCCGGCCCTTTTGATTTTCTGATTCCAGCTCTCTGCACATTTCATTATAGTATCTTGCTCTGTCATCTCAAGCTGCCTTTTGAAATTTTCTGTTCAGCTCTTTGATTTCTTCCTTTAGCTTTGGCTTCTTGGCACTCTAATGCAATACTCAGAGTCTCATCTGACATGCACCTTGGTCTTTTCTTCTTCTTCAGCCTGTGTAACGATCTTTTCCAGGTATGCATATCATGCTTTATGTATGGCTCTACAATTGAAAGTAAGACTGATTTGATATCTGATTTTTTTCCCTCTGAGCTAAACTGAGCAGACTCATAGCTTGAAAAGAATAGTACTATCAGATGCCATCAAGTTGACTACACCTCACAGGAGTCTCTTCAACAATAGGTCTAACTCTTGCCCTACCCTACACTTCATTGACCATCTCTGCAATGCGCAGCCTGTTCCTGTAGTCATTCTGTCAATCCATCTCATTGCAGGATCTTCTTCTCTTTCACTGATCCTCTGTCTCTCCTAACATGATGTCTTTTCCCAAGAATTAGTCTCTCCTGACAACATGCTGTAAGTACTTGAAATGAACTGTTACCAGATTTGTCTCCAAGGAGCACTCTGATTCCACTCCCTTCAAGGTAGATTTGTTTGCTCTTTGGGTAACCCAGCAGATATTCAAAACTATCCACTAACATCACAATTCAAAGACTTTGATTCTTTTTCAATCTTCTTTGCAACTTCCAGATGCATGTGAAACAACAGAAAATACTATAGCTTGACTCATGCATACTTTAGTATTTAAATTTATATCTTTCCTCTTTAGAACTTTGAAAAGGTCTTTAACATAGCATTTATTATTATTATTATTATTATTAATTATTGGCATCATCAGGATGGATGGTGAAGAGATTGAGATTGTTCACAGCTTCAGTTTGCTTGGCTCCACAGTCAACACTCTCGGCACCAGCAGCCAGGAAATTACAAGACATATTGCCACGGGAAAGTCTGCTGTTAGGGACCTTTCCAAAGTACTGAAGAGCAATAGTGTCTCTTTGGAGACTAAGGTGTGCCTGATACAGGCCATGGTCTTTCTGATCACTTGTTATGCATCAGAGAGTTGGACAATGACCAAGGAGGATAGAAGGAGAATGGATGTCTTTGAGCTGTGGTGCTGGAGAAGAGTATTGAGAGTACCATAGACTGCTAGGAAAACAAACAGATTCATCCTGGAAAGGGTCAAACTGGGATGCTCCTTGGAGGCAAGGATTCTAAGGCTCCATCTAACATACTTTGGACATGTTACCAGGAGGGACAGGTCCTTGGAGAGGGACATTATGCTTGGTAGGGTGGAGGGACAGTGCAGAACGGGAAGGCCCCCTGTGAAGTGGATTGATTCAGTGACTGGGGTAATCGGGATGGGTGTGTCGGAGACTGTGTGACTGGCACAGGACAGAGCAGAGTTTAGGGTTGCTATGAGTTGCAAGTGACTCGATGGCACATAACATCAACAACAACAATTTGTTTGTTTATAAAGTTTGTATATACTGTGTTTCACCAATATATATTTTGTTTTACTGACTGCTGTTACCAAGGGCGTGGACTGTGGATCCAAGTAAAATTAAATCATTGACAACTTCAATTTTTTCTCCATTATTTTGTCTATTGGCCCAGTGGTGAAGATTTTTGTATTCTTGATGTTGAGATGTAATCCATAGTGATGGCTGTAGTCTGATCTTCTGCAGCAAATTTTTCAAGGCCTCTTTACTTCTACTAAACAGGTTGTGTCCTCTGCATGACACAGATTATTGATAAGTCTTCCTTCTATCCTGAGGCCACATTCTTCTTCATAGTGTCCGCTTCTGAAACTATTTGCCCCTTGGGCTGACTGAATAGGAAACAACTCTGATGTACACCTTTCCTGATTCTAAATCATGTATTGTTCTCTTATTCTATTTAGACAGCTGCTTCTTGGTCTATGCATAGATTTTACCTGAGCACAATTAAGTAAAAGGAATAGGTAACCTGTAAGTTTTGCTCATAATGAACTTCTGCAAATAGCTAAAATGAGAAAAGTAAAAAGACACGGCTTGTAAATTCTAAGAGGTTGTTAATTTTAAAGCATGGGGGTGGTTAGTTACTTTTCTTTTATTATACTAGTTGAGTTACAAAATTTGAATACACTGTTTTTCACACCACATTCTACCAATTTCCCTCACTCCCCCCCGCATCATATTGTACAACCTCATGATTTATCCCACCCCCCTACACATCCTCATCCCTCTGCTTCCACCCTCCCGCACCTTGGATCTCATATTCATTCTACAATAACGGTATTTTGTTTCTTTAAAATTTTTCTACTAGTTTATTTACAATGGTTTTATACAATATTCATCCTTATGGGACTGAGTTAGTTCGCTCAGCATAATGTTCTCCAGTCCCTTCCAAGTTAGGTAGCAATTTACAAAATCATTGTTCCTGCGTGCTGCATGTATTACATTGTATGAATGTACCATATTTTCTCTATTTGTTTGATTGTGTTTGGACATCTGAGATGTTTCCATGGTCTTGTGATGGTGAATTACACTGCTATAAAGATTGGTGTACAAGTCTCCATTTGAGTTCTCATTTTCTTGGGGTATATTCCAACCAATGGAATAACTAGATATTATGGAATTTCTATGTTCAGCTTTTTGAGGAAACTCCAAACTGTCTTCCAGAATGGTTATACTATTTTACAATCCCAGCAAAAATTATAAGAGTTCCTATTTTACCACATCCTCTCCAACATTTATTACTCGCTGTCCTGTTAAACTTTGCCACTGTTACTGGAGTGAGGTGGTATCTCACAGTGGTTTTGATTTGCATCTCTATTATTGCCAGTGATATGGAGCATTTCTTCATGTGTCTGTTGGCTATTTGAGTATCTTCTTCTGGGAAAATTCTTTGCATGTCTTTTGCCCATTTCATAATTGGGTTATCAGCCTTTTTCTTGTGGAGGCCCAGGAGTATTCTGTAAACTTTTGCTATAAGACTCTTCTCTGAGATGGTATTACCAAATGTTTGTTCTTAGTAGGTAGATCTCATTTTTGCTCTGTCGGAAAAAGTTTTTTATGGGCACAAGGATTTATTCTTTATAAGGTCCCATTAATCAATTTTATCATCTATCAGATTCTGCATTTCTGGCTGTATTTGTCAGTCTCTTTGTAATGTAGACTAGAGCTTCTAAGCTTGATCCCAGTTTGTCTCTTACTAACGTTATAGTTTTGGCCTTTACTCCCAGGTCTCTGATCCACCTTGAGTTGATTTTTAGGGTGTGGTGTGAGATGTGGATCCTATTCCATTAAAGCATGTCTTTTCATATTTTTCCAAGCGTTGATAGATACCATTGACTCGGTTCCGACTCCTGTGCAATATTTGTTATTTTCAGTAGCCCTTTGTACAAAAGAACGGAACCTTTTTCTTTCCTGCGCCATTCTCACAATTACTGCTCCCATTGGGTTCATCGTTGCAGCCACAGTGTCGATCCATCTACTTGAAGGTTTTTCTATTTTTGGCTGATCCTCTACTTTATGAAGCATGATGTCTTCCAGAGATTTGCTCCTCTTGAAAACACGCCCAGACTGTGTGGGATGAAGTTTCATCATCCTTGCCTCTAGGGAGCACCCGGACTGCGTTTCTTCCAAAGCAAAATTCTTCATTCTTCTGGCACTTGATGGCATATTGAATATTCTATGTCAAACAACAATTAAAAGATCATCACTTCTTCTGTTTTCCTGACTCAGAATCTAGCTTCACATGCATATGACTATGCCTTAGGTCAGTAACGTCTTAGCAGTTTTGCTTTTGAATACTTACGCAGCAAATTTGTTTTCAATGCAATCTGTCATTCGTTTTCTTACCCGATGCATCCATGGTTGTTGGTAAAGGATCCTAATGAAATAAAATCTTTCACATCTTTCATATTTTGTCCATTTGTCTTGATATGTCTTATTGCTTCTTGTGAGGATGTTTGTTTCCTTTATTTTTTTAAATAAAATTTTAATTGTGATTTTAAGAAACATTTCTAGAGAAGTTAGATTTTCACTTACGATGTTCTTCTTGTTGCTAGATGATGTTTAGTTGCCTTTTACTCCTAGCTGTTGTTGTTACATGCTGAGGGACCACCAGATCTGAACCCTGTCCTATCCTGCGCCATCCTCTCCATCTGTGACACACTTGAGCTATTGCTGCAGGTATTATGTTAATTCATCTCATTGAAGGTCTTCCTCTCTTTGGTTGACCTTTCGAAGAGAGGGAACCCTGCTTGACTTAAAATCAGAAAAAGTGTGCATCAGGGTTGCATCCCTCCTCCATGGCTCGCTTGCTGAAACTGAGGAAAGCATGGCACCCTTACTGCAGAAGATCAAAGAAAACAGTCTTCAGTATGGATTGAATCTTGACATAGGGAAGACAAAACCCCTCATCACTTCCCCGACAGGCAACATCACAGTAGACAGAGAAAAGATTGAAGTTGTCAATTATTTTATCTTACTTATACAAAGAAGTCCAGTGAATACCACTATAATTCAAATATATGCACCAACAACTAGAGCCAAAGAGGAGGAAATGGAAGATTTCTATCAACTTTTGCAGTCAGAAGTTGATCAAACATGCAATCAAGGTGCATTGATAATAATGGGCGACTGGAATGCAAAAGTTGGGAACAGGGAAGAAGGATCAGTAGCTGGAAAATACGGGCTCGGTGAGACAAATGAGGCTGGAGATTGAATGATAGAGTTCTGCACATTCAATGACTTATTCATTGCAAATACCTTCTATAAGAAACATAAACGCAGGCTATGCACATGGATCTCACCCAGTGGCATGCATAGGAATCAAATCGATTACATTTGTGGAAAGACTCGGTGGAGAAGCTCAATATCAGCAGTGAAGACCAGGCCGGGTGCTGATTGTGGGAAAGACCACCAACTACTCATATGCAAGTTCAAGCTGGAGTTGAGGAAAATTAAATCAAGTCCATAGGAACCAAAATTTGATCTTAAGTCCCACTCGAATTTCAAAACAATCTCAGGAACAGATTTGAGGCCTTGAGCACCAATGAGGGTAGGCCAAACGAGCTCTGGAAGGATATCAAGAAAATCATCCAGGAAGAATGCAAAAGATCATTACAAAGGCTGAAAAAGAAGAAAAGACCAAGATGGATATCAGATGAGACTCTGAATATTGCATTAGAGCACTGAGAAGCCAAAGCTAAAGGAAGAAATCAAGAAATCAAAGAGCTAAACAGAAAAGTTCAAAAGGCAGCCCAGGACGACAAAGCAAGATACTATAATGAAATGAGCAGAGAGCTGGAGTCAGAAAATCAAAAGGGCCGAACTCGCTCAGCGTCTCTTAAGCTGAAGGAGCTTAAAAACAAATTCAAGTCACAGGTGGCAATACTTAAGGATGCTTTGGGTAGAATGTTAAATGATCCAGAAAGTATCAAGAGAAGATGGAAGGAATACAGAGAGTCACTGTATCAGAAGGAATTGGCTGACACAGAATAATTTCATGAAATAACATATGAGCAAGAGCCTATGGTGATGAAAGAGGAATTTCAAATTGCTCTGAAGAAATTGGCAAAAATCAAGGCTCCATGAGTTGACGGCATAACAATTGACATATTTCAGCAGACAGACACTGCCCTGGATGTGCTCACTAGTTGTGCCAGGAAATCTGGAGGACAGCCAGCTGGCCCACTGACTGGAAAAGATCAACATTTGTTCCCATTCCAAAGAAAGGTGACCCAACTGAGTGCAGAAATAATCGAACAATATAATTAATATCACATGCAAGCAAGATTCAGCTGAAAATTATCCAAAAACATTTGGAACAATAGGTCAACAGAGAACTGCCAGATGTACAGGCTGGATTTAGTAGAGGTTGTGATACTAGGGATATTATAGCTAATGTCAGATGGATCTTGGCAGAAAGCAGAGAATACCAGAAGAATGTCTGTCCGCATTTCATTGACTTTGCAAAGGCTTTTGACTATGTGGATCACAACAAGCTGTGGCTGACTCTGAGAAGAATGGGAATCCCAGAACATTTGATTGTGCTAATGTGAAATATATGCTTGGACCAAGAAGCAGTCGACAGAACAGAGCAAGGAGACACTACATGGTTCAAAATCAAGAAGGGGGTCCGTCAGGGATGTAGTCTGTCTCCATACCTTTTCAATCTGTATGCAGAACAGATCATCCGAGACGCTGGGCTGTACGAAGAGGAATGTGGCATCAGAATTGGTGGAAGAGTCATCAAGAACCTGTGTTATGCAGATGACACAACCCTACTTGCTGAAACTGAGGAGGACCTGAAGCGCTTGCTGTGGAAGGTCAAGAACTGCAGCCTCCTATATGGATTGAAGCTCAACATTAAGAGAACAAATATTCTCATCACTGGGCCAATTGGCAGCATCAGTATGAATGGTGAAGAGATTGAGATAGTTAACACTTTTAGTTTGCTTGGCTCCACAATCAATACTCTTGGTAACAGCAGCCAGGAAATCAAGAGACAAATTGCACTGGGAAAGTTGGCTGTGAAGGACCTCTCAAGAGTACTTAAGAACAACGACATCAGGCTGGAGGCTAAGGTGCGCCTGATCTGGGCTATAGTCTTCACAATTACGTGCTATGCATCAGAGAATTGGACAGTGAACAGGGATGATAGAAAGAGAATTTATGCCTTTGACCTGTGGTGCTGGAGAAGAGTGTTGAATATACCATGGACTGCTAGGAGAACAAACAGGTTTGGCCTGGAGAAGGTGAAGCCGGAATGCTCCTTGGAGTCAAGGATTCTGAAGCTTCGTCTGACATATTTTGCAAAGAGGGACTGGTCCTTGGAGAGGGACATCATATTTGGGAGAGCGGAGGGGCAGCGAAGGAGAGGAAGACCTTCGATGAGATGGATCGATCCTGTGACAGGAGCAGTGGGAATAAGTGCGTTTGAGATGGCTAGGTTGGCACAGGATAGAACTGCGTTTAGAGCTCTTGTACATAGGGTCACTGTAAGTTGCAAACAACTCGATGGCACATAACAACAACAACATATCCACAATCCACACCCTGGGTACCAGCAGTAAGGAGATCAGGAGATTTTGGGTAAGTACACTGTGATGAAACTCTCCAAATTACTGAGGGGCAATAATGTCTGTTTGAAGATTAAAGTGTTCCTAATTCAGACCATCATCTTTTTAATCACTTGCTATGCATCCACTTCCGAAATGGCTTGCCTCTGGAAACTCTACGTACGAATAGCGCTCAGGCTGTTCGTTCATAGGGTCGCTATGAGTCGTCTACGACTCGACAGCACCAAACAACAACAACAGTGCATCTCAGGGCTAGGCAATGAATAAGGATGACAGAAGTATTGAGATAGAAGAAGTCTTTAAGTTAGGGTGATGGAGAAGAGTACTTAATATCTCCTAGACTATAAATAACAAGCATGTATGTCTTGAAAACGGTGCCGTCAGAGTGTTCCTTCCAGTCAAGGATTGTGAAGCTTCCTCTTACTTACTGTAGACATGTTGCTAGGGCAGGCTACTCCTAGAAAAGTGACATCATCCTAACTCATATGCACTATGTAAACAGAAACAAACTCTCCACGATTATGAGTGTCTTACAGCCATTGCATATTTGAGTCTACTACTTTTTCTTTTATTTCGCTTTCTATTGTTATTTGAGTGAAATTTTACAAAGCCATTTGTTTTTCATTCAGCCATTCATACACATTTGTTTTACGGCATTTATTACAATACTCACAACTAAGCACTTTCACCACTTATTCTCTGTAATTCTCATTTCCGTTTCTCTTTCTACCCTATCCCTCTCTGCTTTCAGGACTTTACGCTTGCTTGGGCAAATGCTGTTCTTTTGACCTTACATGGTTGGTTATTTCAAGGAATGAGTTCTTTCTTGATGCTCTTGGCCACCTCTTGTTTGGCTGAAAGTAGAATCACAGAAATGAGGTTTAAAAAAACTGACCAAGGGCCATAATGTCCCACCAGTCTATTGAATCAAGTGTTTCTGAGTTTTGTTCCACATTTCCCTTCATTCCATTAAAAATATATATATACATATGAAGAATTGATGATATTGATGGTGTTTTCAATTGTTATGGTCTTTTCAGTTGCTTCGTACGCATCAGAATGTTGGATAATAAATAAGGATAAGCAAAGAAGAATCAATGCTTTCTAGTTTCAGGGGGCTTATATACAAGTTTGAGGGTCTGATGACATAGTTGGGGTTTGGTTTTGTTTTTTACCAGATGTACTATGAACCAAAATGTTGACAGTTTGAATCCACCCATTTCAAACTTGTGTGTGAGCCATAATGATTTGTTCTGCAGCTGGCCCCCAGCATGTTCTGACTAAACATACTGAGTTTCTCCATTCTCTCTTCCCCCAGATGTCTCACTGCCGGAACCCACTCACGGTTGGTGAACCGTTTATGCTTGGTCAACCAACCAACCCGCTGATTCTTCATCGGATTTCTGAGGCTGCAAACTGCACGAGAGGAACTTGCCCATTTTTACTCCTTGGAGGTGCTGGTGGGTTAGATCTGCCCCAGGCGGTGGCCTTTCCGTGAGCAACGTAACTCCCTGTAGAATATGCCACCCAACATGCTCAATTTAATACTTGTGTTTTCTCTGGGGTAAGGTGCAGGTGTATAGATGCTATTTATGTTGTGAGGGGGAGAAAAGGTATTTCCTATGAATAAATAGTTCATTGGTTTTGCAAAATTCTATCAGACAGTGTCTTTTCTAATTTCCCAAATACACAGGAGAGAATTAGACTCTCATTCAAATAGTAAAAAAAGATAAAGTAAGCTAAATATTAAAATATTATTAAACATTTTAAATAAAATATTATTTATAAATTTAGTATATTCATTTAAATAAAATAAAAATTTTAAAATAAAATATTATTAAGTCTAAATTATTACCAAAGCTATGAAATAGTTATTAACTGTTCTATGTTATAGTGCATAACAGGTGTATTGAATGTATGTTTTTAAAGTGCTTTGAATACCAATATACATTTAAATAATAAACCTTGAGAGAGGGGGAAAACACACATTTTCGTGTCCTTTGAGGGATTTACAGATTTTATTTTCTTTTATTTAAAGGGGGAGATGCCTAGTTTTGTTGCTTCTTATTTATTTAACGTTCAAGGCATTGGGTATGAGCAGGTATGTGTCCTTTCTCCATATCTTTACAGCTGGTATGTTGAGCAAATCATTTGAGAAGCTGGACTTTGTGAAGAAGAATGTGGCATCAGGGTTGGAGGAAGACTCATTAGCATCCTGAATTACATAGATGATACCACCTTGCTTGCCCAAACTGAGAAGGAATTGAAGCACATGCTGCAGAAGATCAAGGGTTCCAGACTTCAATGACTTACATCTCAACATCAAGAAAACAAAAATCCTCACTGGTGGGCCAGTAAGCAGCACTATAATATTGTTGTTGTTGTTAAGTGCCATTGAGTTGTAGGTGACTAATAGAGACCCTATGAACGAAAGTCCTGGACACCTGTATAACTTTCGTCATTTCTCCAGGTTCATAGGGTTTCCAGAGGCAAGCTATTATGGAAGCGGATACCATTCCTGCTTCCAAGCTTGTTTTAATCAGGAAGCTCTACCAAACACTGTCCACCATGGGTAACCATTCTCACATTCGACACATCAGTGTCACAGTGTTCAGCTTCACAGCAACCACGAGTTACCTCTGTACAGGCCCCAAGCCAAAGTCAAAGCATCATAATAGAAGGACAATTTCATCTTGCTCAGATACACAATCAACAAACACTTTTGGCACCAGCAGTCACACAATCCAAAGATAAGTTCCATGGGGAAATTCTGCTTTGAAGGACCTTTGTAGAGTGCTAAAAAGCAACAATACCAGTGTCTAGAGATTAAGGTCCACCTGATTCAAGCTTGAGATGGATTGACATGATAACTGTTGCAATGAGGTCACTGTCAGAGATAGTAAGGCTGGCCTAGGATAGGACAAGGTTCAAAGCTGTTGTTCATAGGGAACTATGAGTCTAATTGATTCAACAGCACATCATACAAACAAACAACATAGAGTCACTGTGGGTTGGATTGACTCAAGGGCAATGATTTTTTTTCTTAGTTTGTCTATTTGTTTTTAATGGTTTATTAAGATTAAGACAAAATAGTCCTGATACAAATGAAAATGTACTTATTAAAATATGAGAAATGTGACATATAACAAAATAATTTACAATAAAGGCCTCAGCTAAAGTTTTAGAGCAGACCACTCCACAAGGAAGAAGGAAGGAAGTGGCCTAGCCCGTTGTACCCTTGGCCTTCTTATGGTCTAGAGAAGCAGCATATTTGATCCCTAGCTCGCTCCCTCACATGCCTCTACTTTCAACTAGAAGAAGAATCAGAGAAAAATTAGGTTAAATATTAATGAAAATCGCAGATCTTATAGATTATTAAAAGGATTGTTGAAATCTTCCTTCTTGAAGGACAACATACAGATTAAAGTGTTTTTAACGGTTCTTGATGCAATCAAAAGGTTATGATCGCCTGCTAAAAACTCCGTTTCAGCCACAGTTTATGTAAGTTGTTCACATTACTCACTCAGTAATGATGTACTTGGCCCTGCTGCTTGTGGTCTGGTTCTCATTTGTTTGGTATTGCATTCCAAGACTGCAATGACTCAGAAATGTTCCTTATTTTTTTACAGTAAGAAGAAATAGCAAGCATTGCCTGAAACATCTCAAGTTTAATCACTTGTCTGTGGTCTTCCCACAATCTATCCAAGCAGCTGCATATAAGTGAAGACTTCCACATACTAAGTTAAAAAAAACCAAATTTTCTAACCAGAAAGCATACAACTTCTTCTACTCAGATGATATAAACATAAAATTTAAACTTTTGAAAAAATCCTTTAGAATATTTAATCCCATCAGCGTATAGATACTTAGTATTAGCACATAGGGGTTTTTTTCATATTATAGAAACCTTGACCAAGATTAAATCTATTGAAGTGAGGAGAAATAGCTGCAAACTTCCATTAATAATGAAAGGATGGAGGAACCTATGAAGTGTGAATCTAGGAGAAATAGAAGGTGAGGAAAATTGCGTGGCAAGATTGTCCATAAAAATTGATGTCTTTGACAATAGTGAACTAAAATAAACTGGTATTGGACATTTTGAGTAAGAAAATCATCATCTACTATGAGAAATCAAAGAGAAATGGTTGAAGTCACCAGATGCTCTGCTGGAGGCTGGAGGAGGAGAGGCAATTTCCTCCTCTGCCAGTCAGATCCAACTCAATGGTAGACAACAAAGAAAAAAAAATAAAAAGAAGAAGAAGAAACAAAGAGGAGTGGTCTCCACTATCAACAAAAAGAATATCTCAAGATCTTTCCTGATAAAATGCTGTCAGTGATTGACTAAGATTCATATGTGTATATAGAAGATGTTGCTAATAATATAACAATTATTCAAGAACACACACTCCACTAAAGCTAGAGATGAAACTGAGGATTTCGACCAAGTTCTGAAGTCTGAAAATGATTCAACATGTAATCAAGATGCATTAGAAATAACTGGGGAGTCTTCCTGTCCATGAGCAAGGGATATTCTTCCGCTGCTCCAGGTCTCTTTATGTTTCTTGTAGTAATGTTCTGTGATTTTCTTTGAATAGATCCTTTGTGCTTCTGGTTAGGTTTACTTCCAAGTATTTAATCTTGTGATTAGCAGTTGTGAAGGGTATTGTTTTTCTTAGCTCTGGCTCTGTATTCTCTTTGTCACTGTAGAGAAATCCAACTGATTTTTGTATGTTGATCTTGTATCCTGCCACTTTGCTTAATTGGTTGACTATATCCAGTAGTTTTCTTGCTGAGTCTTTAGGGTTTTCTACGTATGCTATCATATCATCTACATAGAGAGATAATTTTACCTCCTCTTTCCCAATTTGGATACCTCTTATTTCCTTCTCTTGCCTTATTGCTATTGCTGGAATTTCCAATACAAACTGAATAGGAGAGGTGATAGGGGGCATCCTTGCCTAGTTCCTGTTCTCAAGGGGAATGGCTTTAATCACTCTCCACTGAGAACAGTGTTGGCTCTTGGGTTTGCGTATATACTTTTGATTATCAGGAAGGCTGTATGGTGCTTTCTCAAAAAGTTGTAAATAGAAATACTATTTGACCCAGCAATTCCCCTACTGGAAACACACCCTAAAGAAACCATAACTACCACCCAAGCAGATATATGCACACCCATGTTTACCGTAGCTTTGTTCACAATAGTAAAGAGTTGGAGACAACCTAAGTGCTCATCAACAAACAAACAGATAGAGAAGCGCTGGTCTATTCACACAAAGGAATACTATGCTACATTGAAAAACAAGGAACAAATGAAATATTATAGAAAAATAGGTGACTCTGGAGGACATTATGCTGAGTGAAATATCTCAGTCATAAAAGGACAAATATTGCATAGGGTCATTATTGTAAAATAGGTGTGACATAAGGGTGGAGGGAAGACTGAGAAATATGGGATAAATAATGTGTACTTCATTGAAACAGATGAGAGAGATAATTGTTTAAATGGGATATATGATTAGGTATTATTGTCATGACAGGAATCCAGACTGAAGGCTGCATAGTGGAGTGGACTTGAGGGAAGGGATTGTATAACAATGAAAGAATTCTTCTTTTACTTTTCAAAGAGAAGAGCAAATTGTGGAGGGAGGGGTTGAACAGGGAGAAAAGTGTAACAATGAATGAATGGAAACCCTAAGTCTTTGTAAACTTTAATTAAAATTAATTTTTAAAAAATCTAAAAAAGAAATAACTTGGGAGTGGAATGTAAAAGTTAAAAAGGAAGTCAAAGGCGGTTTTTCTCAGGCACTATCAAGACAGCTATGACTCACAGTGACCAACAGATTGTGCTATCACCCACTCCTGTACATGCTCATGATGTCATCCCAGCATGCTCACGCACTTTGTTACAGTTACTGCGCCAATCTACCTTGCTGAGGGGCATCCTTCACTGACCTTCCACCATTCCTAGTACGATGTCTTTTTCCAAACACTGGATCCTTCTAACAATATTCCCAAAGTATGTGAGACAAAGTTTGACCATCCTTTCCTTTAAGAAGCATCCTGGTTGCATTTCTTCCAAGATGAATTAGTTTTGTCCTTTGATAGTCCATGAGATATTTAAAACTTTATACCAACACCAAAATTGAAAGGCCTCAAATCTTCTTCAGTCTCCCTAAGTGTCCAATTTTCAGATGCGTATGAAGGATTTGAAAATACTATGGCTTGCATCAAGTGCACCTTTTCTTTAAACTTATATCCTTGATCTTTTGCAATTTAAAGAGGTCCTCGACAGCAGATTTCCGCAATGTAATACATTTTTAAAATATGTTCTTTTTTTTTAGAGAGGAATAATGTTGGCTTTAAAAAAAAAATTTGGGTTACAAACAGAATTCATATGCATTGTGTTTCATTCATACACATTATACTTCACGTATTCCTTCATTCACATTGTGTTTCACTCAATCATTCCAATACACCATGTTTTATAAAATTAAGCACCTATCCCTACTAATCAAGAAAGGGGCCCATCAGGGATGTATTTTGTCTCCATATCTTTTCAATCTGTATGCAGAACAGATCACCCGAGACGCTGGGCTGTATGAGGAGAAATGTGGCATCAGGGTTGGTGAAAGAAACGTCAACAACCTGCGTTATGCAGATGACACAACCCTGCTCACTGAAACTGAGGAGGACATGAAGCACTTGCTACAGAAGGTCAAGGACTGCAGTCTTCAATATGGATTGAAGCTCAATATCAAGAAAACAAAGATTCTCACCACTGAGCCAATTGGCAGCATCAGTATGGATGGTGAAAAGATTGAGATAGTTAACAGTTTTAGTTTGCTTGGCTCCACAGTCAACACTCTTGGTAACAGCAGCCAGGAAATCAGGAGACGAATTGCATTGGTAAAGTCAGCTGTGAGGGACCTCTCAAGAGTAATGAAGAGCAACGACATCAGGTTGGAGATTAAGGTGAGCCTGATCCGGGCTATAGTCTTTGCAATTACGTGCTATGCATCAGAGAGTTGGACAGTGAACAGGGATGATAGAAAGAGAATTTATGCCTTTGACCTGTGGTGCTGGAGAAGAGTGTTGAATATACCATGGACTGCTAGGAGAACAAACAGGTTTGGCCTGGAGAAGGTGAAGCCGGAATGCTCCTTGGAGTCAAGGATTCTGAAGCTTCGTCTGACATATTTTGCAAAGAGGGACTGGTCCTTGGAGAGGGACATCATGTTTGGGAAAGTGGAGGGACAGCACAGGAGAGGAAGATCCTCGATGAGATGGATCGATTCTGTGAGTGGAGTGGTGGGAATGAATGCGTTTGAGACAGCGAGGATGGCACAAGATAGAAAGGCGTTTAGGACTCTTGTACATAGGGTCACTATGAGTCACAAACGACTCGATGGCACATAACAACAACAACAACATCCTACTAATACCTCATATTTTCAAGTCCTGCTAGATCTAACCTAATTCTTCCCTCTACTCATCAAACTCTGTGACCCCATGATTTTCCTTCTTCTCCAAACTCAGCCTTCCTGCCTCTTTTCCCTTTCTCTTGGGACTTTGTCCATGTTTTGCTGGTTATCCTTCTATTTTTTGTTTTTATTTTATATTGGTATGCATACAAAATTCATATACAGTGTGCATCACATTTCCCTTCATTTGTATTGTATTTCATACAATTCTTCTCATGCACTGTCTTTTATTCTTCTATTTTTACAATAATGGTCTTATACAGTATTTGTCCTTATGATACTGAGTTAGTTTACTCAGAATAATGCTCTCTAGCCTCTCCTGTGCTACCTAGTATGTTACAGAATCATAGTTACTGAGTGCTGCATGGTATTCCATTATGTGAATGTATTTGGCAATTACTTCTCAGACAAAGATCTCATAACAAAAGCTTATAGACTACTACAAGGCCTCCACAAGGAAAAGACTGATAACCCAATCATAAAATGGACAAAAGATATGAGAAGACTTTTCACAGAGGAAGATATTTGACTATCCAACAGACATATGATGAAATGCTCAAAATCAATGTCAGTCAGAGAGAGCCAAATAAAACCACAATGAAGTACAATCTCACATCAGTAGCAGTGGCAAAGTTTAATAGGAAGGCTAGCAATAAATGTTGGAGAGGATGTGGAGAGATTGAAACTCTCATACACTGTTGGTGGGATTGTAAAACGGCACAACTACTCCGGAAGGTGGTTTGGCTTTTCCCCAAAAAGCTGAACATAGAATTTACATAAGACCTAGCTATTCCACTGCTAGGAATTACCCCGAGGAGAATTGAGATATAAATGGACATTCGTACACAGATGACCTTAGCAGGTGGGGTTTTTTGGTTTACTTGTTTGCTTGCTTTTTATTTATTGACTGCTGTTATAATGAGTGTTGAATGTAGATCAAAGTAAGAGAAAATAAATTGCAATGTCAGACTTTTCTCTATAAATCATGATGTTGCTTATTGATTTATTGGTGATATTTTTGGGGGCTTTTTTTATGTTGAGATGTGACCCATATTTAAGGCTGTAGTCTTTGATCTTCTTCAATAAGTGTTGCAAGTCTTCTTCATTTTTTACAAGCAATATAAATTATCTACACAACATAACATAGTAAGTCTTCTTCCAATCTTGATGCCACATTCGTTTTCAGATAATCAAGCTTCTCAAATTGGTAGTTGGAAAACAATGGCCGTGATAGTACAAATGAGGTCAGAGGCCTCATGATATAACTCCATATGGTCAACAACTTATACATTATGCATTTCAAGTGACATTTTTAAAAAACGTGACCATTTAAAAACTAGAAACATGGTTCTCTCCTACACATGGACCTCTCTGATGTACCATGCTTGAATGAAGTCAGCTACATTTGTGGAAAGAATGATGGAGCAACCCAACATTATCAGTTAAAAAAAAAGACAGGGACAAAGTGTAGAACATCATCAACGAGTCATACACAAGTTCAAATGAAAGCCGAAGAGAACTAAAACAAGTCTATGAGAACCAAAATATGACTTTGAGTTTATTGCACCTGAATTGAACAAAATCTCAAGAATATGTTTGATAGACTAAACACTAGAGATTGAAGATGGGAGAAGTTGTAGGTTGACATTAATTCTATCATCCATGAAGCAGGTAAAAGGGCATTATAAAAATAAGAAAATAATACCAAAATTTTTGTCAGAAGAGACTCTAAAATGTATTATTCAACATAAAGAAGGTAAAACAAAAGGAAAACATTATGAATAAGAGAGCTGAACAAAAAAATTCTAAGGGAAGCTTAAGAAGACAAAGGAAAGTATTACAATGAAATATGTAAGGACATGGCTCTCATCCATGATACTCCAAACTCAACCCTTAGTACATCTCACCCAAACTTATAAACCATCTCAAAAGATATTCAAAGCATTGAAAAATGATGACTATAGACCAACTGAGTTGTGGAGTAACATCAAGAAAACGAAGAAAGCAAGAGGTCATTAAAAGGAGAGGAAATAAAGGATAGGCCAAAAAGAATGTCAGTAAAGACTCTGAAAATTGGCTGTAGAACAAAGCAAAGTCATAATTAAGAAATATGGGGACGAGCGCTCTGATCCAGAGCCCCCTCCAGCCACCCCGTGAAGCTCCTACTGTGGCTCTTGATTTTGGCAGTGGTTCTGTTGTTGACTTCGGAAGCCACAGCGCCGAAGGCAAAGAGGAATCTCAAGTAGTTGCATCTTGAGTCACCAATTTAAGTTTCTGAAGACACTAATAAATAAAGCAAAAAGACAGAAAAAGCCAACTTTTTAACAATATAAGCAACTTAGCAAGAAAATGTTGCCCGAGGAATTTGGAAATGAACGAGACAATCTTACAGACTCTATGGTCTATCCATTTTAAAGGAAGCAATGAACCCACTTAAAAAAGGAATGCAGCATCATCTCCTACTGAAAGACAGAGGATCTCCTATGTCAAAAATCAAAGAAGCATCCCACATTGAGAATCAATGGAGCACCTCACATCTAAAGGCAAAGAAGAGGACACAACACTTGAAGAAGTTATGGATATCCATTATGTCGGGTCAGAACTGGCCCACCGCCAGGATCCAGATGGTCGGATGGCTGTTAGATCTATGCTAAAGCCCCCTCCCTCCCTCCCAGGTCATCATGGAATTGCAGAGCCCTGAGCTAAGCATTCTGCTCCCACATGATGGCCCTGTTTTTCCTACAGCAATAAAAGCATCTTTGGGGTGGGGAGGAGAAAAAGAAATATGGGGAAATAAAAGAGCTGAACAGAAGATTTCCTAGCAAAGCTTGAGAAGACAAACTAAGTATTAAAATGAAATGTACAGAAAACAGAAGTTAATAAAAATGAAGGGAACAGTAACACATCTGAAACAGAGAGAAATGAAGAAAAACATTTCAGGCCTTCAATTGCAATACTGAAGGATTATCCAGAGGAAATATTTAGTGATGCAGAAGGCATCAGACAATGGAAGGAATGCTTAAGTCACTGTACCAAAATGAATGGGTTGGCACTGAACTGTTTCAGAAAGTAACATATGACCAAGGACCAATTTTCCTGAAGGAGGAGGTCCAGGATGCACTGAAAACATTAGCCAAATAAAAAGGTTCCAGGAAATGATAAAATACCTATGGAAATATTTCAGCAAACAGATGCGGCCTTGGACACGTTGACTTGGTGTATGCCAAGAAATTTGGAAGGCAGTTCCCTCCCCAAGCCACTGGAAAATATCCTTATTTGTGTCCATTCCAAAATGAAGTGATCCAGCAGAATGCAGACACTCTCTAATAATATCATTAATATCATATGCAAATAGAATCGTGTTGAAGATTATTAGAAAATGGCTGGGATAGTACTTCGAGAGTGAACTTTCAGACATTCCAATTGAATTAAGAAGAGGCATAGCATTGCTAATGTTAGATGGACCTTCACTGAGAGCAGAGACTATCAGAAAAATGTTTACTTGTGTCATATTGACTCGGTGAAGACATTAGACCTGTGAGTTGTATTTAATTATAGATGACATTTAGAAAATGAGAATTTCATAACACTTAGTTGTGCTGACGTGGAACCTGCACAGAGACCAAGAAGCATTGGTTGAGCAGAAAAGAATAGTGCATGGCTTAAAAAAAAAAAAAGTGAGTCAGATTTGACACTTATTCAGTCTATATGCTGAGCAAATAATCTGAGGAACTGGACTATATTGAGAATGCACCATCAAAATTTGAGGGATATTCATCAACAAACTATGTTATGCCGATGCCACATCCTTGTTCACTGAATGTAAAAAAGACTTGAAGCAATTGCTGAAGTAGATAAAAGAGTTGTAGTCTTGTTAATTATACGTCAACATTAAGAAAGCAAAAATCCACACCACTGGACCAATAGACATGATCATGAATAATGACGAAAAGATTGATGTCATAAAGGATTTCCTTTTACTTGGGTATTCAATCAACACACACGGAAGTAACAGTGAAAAATTAAATCTGTTGCAAAGGGCTCATCTACTACAGTGGAACGCTTTAAAGTACTAAAAAGTACAGATATCCCTTTGAGAAGGTGTGCCTGACCAATCTCATGGTAGTTTTCATTATTTCCTATGCATGTGAAAGTTGGACAATGACTAAGTATTGATGTCTGTAAATTGTATTATCAAGGAAGGACAACATGGAGTACCAAAAGAACGAGTAAATCTGCCAGAAGAAGTCAAACTAGAGTGCTTCTTAGGGTTGAGGATGATGAGACATCACTTCACCTACTCTGGGCAGGTGGTTGAAAGAGGAATATGGCGAGTCCCTGGAAAAGGATATTGTGCTTGGAAAAGGATGGTCAATTAAGAATAGGGATAACTTCACTGGGAAGATAGACTGCAAGAAGGTGCTTAAGAACAGCAAAGGTTGTAAGAATAGCCCAGGATCAGGCAGAGTTTGGTTGTGTTGTTATGTATTGTTAGGAGCTAATTAGTTGGCGCATTTTCTCCACCTGTGGACTATTAAGACCTTACTGCTCTCAGGAAATAAAATGGCTGTTTTGATACCTTTTGACTTTATCTGCTGAAAATTATCCAAAAACAAGTAGAGCAACACATCAACAGAGAACTGCCAGATGTACTGGCTGGATTTAGAAGAGGTTGTGGTACTAGGGATTTTATAGCTAATGTTTTCTATATTAAATGTAATGGTTTCAATAGAACCTCCTAACTTAATAAAAGCATGATTACTTTGCAAATTACAGAGGAGAGGCTCCATCTCTTATTTGTGTGATGGTAGAATTTCTAGCTATGGCGTGATGGTAGAAGTAGTCTCCTTTCCTGAAGTGGTGAGAGCTTTCACTCAAAAGGAGAAATGTATTCAGAGAAGAGAAAAGTAGACTATGCATTTGTTTATCATATCTTAAGTTGTTCTTAAAGTAGGAAATTGCTCTTAAAATATTTAGTAATTTCTCTGAAACATAATGTTGTTAATTGCCTTCAAGTTGAGCACGACTCAGAACGACCCTATGAACAAAAGGCCTAAACCCTTTAACTACTGACATTTCTCAAAGTTCATTGAGTTCCTCGAGGCATGTTGTTTAGGAAGTGAATGCCACTCTTGTTTCCAAAACTTTCTTAATACTGGGAACTCCACCAGCACTGTCCACATGGGTAACCATTATGGTATTTGACACCCAATGGCACATGGTTTAGCATCACAGCAACCCCAGGTTACCTCAGTACAGCATTTTGACAGACGAGTGCTGTACCACTAAGAAGAATGTTCCTCAAAAAACAATAATATATTCTTTTATAAATGATACAATGATTCTCTTTGCCTTAAGATTAAATCCAGCTTCATATTTTATGATTACATTGTTCGAAAACCAATTGATAAAAATGCTATTACTTCTAGTCACTCAAATACCAATATATGTCCTCAAAAAACAATAATATATTCTTTTATAAATGATACAATGATTCTCTTTGCCTTAAGATTAAATCCAGCTTCATATTTTATGATTACATTGTTCGAAAACCAATTGATAAAAATGCTATTACTTCTAGTCACTCAAATACCAATATATGTCAGTTGTTGTTGATGTTATGTGCTGTTGAGTTGACCACACTCATAGCAATATTATGCACAAAAGCTCTGACCCCTGCTTTGACCCCTGCTCTGTCCTGTGACAAACTCACTGTCTCCGGTACGCCTACCCTTATTACTCCAGTTACTGTGTCAATCCATGTCATCTAGGGTCTTCCTCTCCTGCACTGTCCCTCTGCCCTTACACGCATGATGTTCCTCTAGAAGGATTGGTTCCTCCTGTGGTCAATAAACTTCTTGTGTTACAAAAAAAAAAAAAAAAAGATATGGTTTACATAAAGCCCTCTGAGGGTTCTTGAAGATAATTGTCAGTGACTCAGCAATGACTGTAGCCAATTCCTTAAGTTATTTAATATGAAAGTTATCAGAATCAATGGACATAACTCCTACAGTCTGTATTAGTCATGTTTTATCAGTCTCCACTTTGATAGATTCTTTGTCTCCCATCACATCATTGCCTACTGGAGTGATTATATGAGGACTGATGTTTGTGAGAATAAAGAGGGACTTTTATTGTCATTTATTAACTGTTTTATTCTTCATCTAATATTGTTGTGGTTGTTGTTGTTATGTGCCATCGAGTCGTTTGCGACTCATAG
>NW_006399985.1:1761888-1775381 GCF_000299155.1 Elephantulus edwardii | reverse complement strand
AATCTCAATCTCTTTGCCATCCATCCTGATGCTACCGATTGGTCCAGTGGTGAGAATTTTTGTCTTCTTGACATTGAGCCTCAGTCCATATTGAAGGCTGTAGTCCTTGACCCTCTGCAGCAGATAATATTCACTTCCTAAAGAACATGCCTCCAGAAACTTTATGAATTTTGATAAATGTCAATAGTTGTAGAGGAGCTTCAGGCCTTTTTTATTATAGGGTCACTATGAGTTATGCTCAGCGTGAAGGCAATCAATATATCTACCACCTTTTCCCATTTAATGGATTTAAACCTTGTTTCCTATCTCTTGAGAGTGATATTGTCCATTTATCAAACATAGTATTGCAATTTTGTTAGATACACTTAAATTGACACCAACAACTATATGTACAACAGAGGAAAATTCTTCCTAATTCTATGCCATATTTGCAGTGTCCTCTGGGTTTAAGTCCTTAGTTTTGGTCACTGTGCCAATCCAATCCGTTGATGATCTCTACCTCTTCCCCAGCCTTCCGCCTTTCCAAGCATGGTATTCCCATACAAGAATTGACAACAAGTCAGAAGTATGTGGGTTAATCTCACCAGTTCCACTTCTAAGAAGCACTCCGATTGTACTTCTTCCAACACAGCTTTTTTTGGTTCTTTTTAGTCCATGGTATATTTCATAATCTTGGCCAATATCACAATTCAACGGCCTCAATTCTTACTTGGTCTTATTCATTTTTGAACTTCCACTGGCATATATGAAGCGATTGGAAATACTTTGACTTGAGTTAGATGTACTTTAGTCTTTAAACTGACACTATTTGTCTTTAGCATTTTAAAGACGTCCTTAACGGTAGACTTACTCAACGGAACATGTCTTTTTTATTTCTTGGCTGTTTTTTTTTTCATGGATGTTGGTTGTAGATCAAAGTACAATGAAATCCCTGATAACTTTAATCCTTTCTCCATCTATCAACATTAACGGTGTTGCTTATTTATCAACTTGAGAGGGCTTTTGTTTTCTTGATGTGATGTAATTCATATTGAAAGCTATGATCTTTTATCTTCTTTAATGTTTTAAATTTTTTTTTCACTTTTAGCAGGCAAGGATCATTGGCAAAAAGTAGGTTGGTAATATATCTTCCTCCAATCTTGATGCTACAATCTTTGCCATGTAGATAATTGAGCCTCTCAAATTATTTGCTTAACAAAAACTTAAATAGATATGATGAAAGGACACAATCCTGATACATGACTTTATATCTGTGATTTTAAGAAGGGAGAGTACATAAATAATGAAATCAAATATTATATTAGAAATGAACGACCAATTCTACTTCCTAATCTGTCTTAATCTGGACGCTCCAGTGAAGCCTATTTATTGTGGGTGACTCTACTAGTATTTAAAACACAGATGATGTAGCTTCCACCAAAGCAGAAACATATAAGCCACCACAATACAATAAGCTGACAGGTGAGTGGTAGAAATCAGAGCGTTGTAGGACCTAAAAGATCACTGGACTTGTAATGGGGAGATAAATTTGAGGGATAATTTTCAGAAAATATCTATATTCTCTTTGTTTCACTTTTTCTATCTTTAATGTTAGTAGATCAGTGTCTGATCTTAATGCCCCTTTGTCTTCCTTAAACGTTTTGCAGTGCTCTTCAACACTAAGTTGTCTTTGTTGTATCATTCCTACTTATATTTGATTGACTTACAGGTATGTTAATTACAGGAGTAAATAAATTGCAATTATAAAATATTACAGGCATAAAATTTCTCAATAATTATGTTGACTAGTTCCTAAACTTTATATAGAGAGAATCGAGAAGCTGAAAAATGAAGTTATTTGTTAGATCAAATAGTGGTATAATTGGGACAGGAAACTGTGTCTCAATCCCCAACGTGCTGTGACTTCATTTCTTGTTCTAGTGAGGATGATGATTTTATTCTATGGCTTCCTCTTTTTCATAAGAAATTTACTCCCTCTATCATCAATTGTTAATTTGTATTTTCACCACCTCCTAGTTTGAGAAACTTCAAGTTGAGGGAAAAGTATAAATTGTGAAGCAGAAAGCTTAAATGATAACAAGCAGTAAGAGAACTTGGGTACATCCTTGATCTGGGCCATACATGCAAATAAAAGAGGCTTAGAAAATGTTCCACAAAGCTCTATATAGCACTTAGCATAAAAAAAAAAAAAAAAGCTTAGCACAAAAGCTTTTAAATTCATTACCTAAAATACATAGTACCTGGATTTAAATGACTACAGAGAGAGGTAGATTGAGAAATTTCAGTTGTCAGAGGAGTGTCTGTGTATATTTGGAACACATTTTTGCAACAATTTCTTGAGGTAGTGTTAAAGTAGGCATTGAGAATATAAAATATAATAACCAAAGAACCATACCTCAGGGAGGACACTGTCTAGGGAGAGAGTTGGATAAACAAATCTGTGATTAAAATGTACAGTGCTGTGTTCTGATAGACTGTGAAGAGCACAGAAACAAGTCAGTAGAGGTATGTTGCTTGAAACACATCCTTGTGACAAAGAGATCAAAGAGAAGAGTAACTGGAAGAGGGAATAGTAGATGAAAGAAGGTATTACTAAGAGTCTTGGGTCTTCTGGTATTTCTACCAGCCCTGAGGCCAAAGGAGAAACTTTCATCAGGAGGATGGAAAAAAAAATTGTTGTTTAGCCCAGACAATAAGTGAGGGCTTTAAATATGCAAGAATCTATTTTAAATAAATCACTCTATAGTTGGGTTTAGAGTATAAAGTGTAAGAGTAAGTGGCCAAAGAAAAGAGTGTGCAGGTCCTTGGAGAGGGACATCATGCTTGGGAGGATGGAGGGACAGCGCAGAAGGGGAAGGCCCCTTATGAGGTGGATTGATTCAGTGGTTCGGGTAATCGGAATGGATGTGTTGGAGACGGTGCGATTGGCACAGGACAGAGCAGAGTTTAGGGCTGTTGTACATAGGGTCGCTATGAGTCGCAAACGACTCGACGGCACATAACAACAACAATGTGAAAAGAAAGTTAACATCAAAGTTAACAAAAAGTCAGAGAGGTATTGTTCATTTGAGAATTAACATTATAGAGAAACATAGTTTTCTGTTATGAAGAGGGACAAAAAATGATTAGCACATATTATTGCTGGACTTAACCAAGCCAAAAGACAACATCGTGATAGATAGGGAAAAGATTGAGAATGTCAATGGTTTCATCTTACTTAGAACTAATCTATTAGCATTGTTATTGTTAGGTGCTATTAAGTCAAGTATGACTCATAACAACCCTATGAACAAAAGATGTTAACCCAGTCCTGTCCTATGCAATCCTCACACTTCTTGACACATAACAGCCTGATACAGTAGTCACCTTGTCAGATACATCTTGTCCTCAAACTGGCACCATGACTCCTTAATAATTTGTAAAGGTCTCTAACTGCAGATTTTCCCAGTGCAATGTATCTCCTTACCTCCTGACTTCTCATATCAAGGGTATTAATTTTGGATCCAATCAAGATGAAGCTGTTGGTGGTTTCAATCTCCTCTCCATCCACCATAACACTGCCTATTGCTCCAGTGGTAGGAGTCTTTGCTTTCTTGATACTGAGACACAATCCATACTGAAGGCTGCATTCTTTGATCTTCTGCAATAAGGGCTCCAAATCCTCCTCACTTTCAGCAAGTAAGGTTGTGTCACTGGCGTAACACAGGTTATTGATGAGCCTCCCTCCAATCCTGATGCCGCCTTCCTCTCCATAAAGCTCAGCCTCTTGGACAATTTGCTCAGCATATAGATTGAACAGGTATGGAGACAGAATACAGCCCTGATGTACTCTCTTCTTATTCCAAATCAGGAAGTGCTCCCCTGCTCCATTCACACAACAGACTTTTGACCCAGTTATAGTTTCTGCACCAGCACAATCAAGTGCTCTGAGATTCTTATTCTTCTCAAAGCTGCAACTTGGCATGATCCAGTCAAACACATTTGCACAGTCAATAAAACTCAAACACATTCTTTTGGTATTCCTTACTTTCAGCCAGGATCCATCTGACATCAGCAATGATATCCCTGGTGCTATGGTCTCTTCTAAATCCAGCTTGAACTTCTGGAAATTCCCTATTTATGTACTGTTCAAGGTGTTTTTGAATGATCTTCAGCACTATTTTGCTCATATGTGATATCACTGATATTGTTGTATAATTTCCACATTAAGTTGGATTACCCTTCTTGGGAATGAGAAAAAATATGAACCTCTTCCAATCTATTGGCCAGACAGCTATCCTCTAAGTTTTCTGGCATAGATTGGTGAGTGCATCCAAGGCTACATCTGTTAATTGAAATAAGCCAATTGGTATCCCATCGATTCCTGGGGCCTTATTTTGTGCCAATGCCTTCAGTACAGCTTCTACTTCCTCTTTCATTACCATTGGCTCCTGTTCATATGGTACTTCCTGAAGTTTTTCAGTATCAGTCATTTCTTTCTGGTACAGTGACTTTGTGTATTCCCTCCATCTTCTTTTGATGCTTTCTGGTTCACTCAGTAGATTGCCCATAACATCTTTCAATAACGCAACATGAGGTTTAAATTTGTTGGGATTTTTTTTCTCTTTCATTTATGTCAGTTTGAGAAATGCAGACTGAGTCCTCCCCTTTTAATTCTCTAATTCTATCTCTCTGCACATTCCCAAGTAGGATCTTGAATCATTTCCATCTGAATTTCAAGATCATCTTACGAATAGGTTTGAGGCATTGAACACCAATGACAGAAGACCAGGTGAGTTGTGGGATGATACCATTCATGAAGAAATCAAAAGGTAATTACAAAAAGAGAGGAGAAAGAAAAAATCAAAATGGATATCAGAAGAGGCATTAAAGACTGCACTGGATTGTCGAGAAGCCAAATCTAAAAGGAAAACATGTCAAAGTGAAAGAGCTGAACAGATGATTTCAAAGGACTGCTCAGAAGAACAAAGCAAAGCATTATAATGGAAAGTGCAGAGAGATGGAATTGGAGAATCCCTTGGTATTAGCAGTCAAGAAATCAAGAAATGCATCACACTGGGGAAATCTGCTGTCAGAGATCTCTCCTGAATACTGAAGAGTAATGATGCCAGCTTGAAGACCAAGGTGAACCTGACCCAAGTCATGGTCTTCTCAGTTGTTTGCTATGCATCTGAAAGTTGGACAATGATGAAGCATAGCAGAAGAATCGATGTCTTTGGCTTGTGATGTTGGAGAAGACTGTTGACTATTTCATAGACTACCAAGAAAACTTGTTATGCATCAGAGAGCTGGACAATGACTAGGGAGGACAGAAGGAGAATTGACGCCTTTGAGCTGTGGTGCTGGAGAAGAGTATTGAATGTACCATGGACTGCCAAGAAAACAAACAGATTCATCCTAGAGAGGGTTAAACCAGGCTGCTCCTTGGAGGCAAGGATTCTGGGGCTTCGTCTGACATACTTTGGACATGTTGTAAGGAGAGACAGGTCTTTAGAGAGGGACATCATGCTGGGTAGAGTGGAGGGACAGCGCAGGAGGGGAAGACCCTCTATGAGGTGGATTGATTCAGTGACTGGGGTAATCGGGATGGGTGTGTCAGAGGCAATGAGATTGGCACGGGATAGAGCAGGGTTTAGGGCTGTTGTACATCGGGTCGCTATGAGTCGCAACGACTCGACGGCACATAACAACAACAACCAAGAGTACAAATAGGTCTTGGAGAATGTGAAACCAGGGTGCTTGCTGGAGGAAAGGATAGTGAAACTCCTCATCAGCTTTGGGAATGCTGTAAGGAAGGGCAATCCTTGGAGAGGGACATCATGTCTGGAGAGGTAGAGGGTCAGTGTAAGAGACAGAGGGATTGACATGGTGACTGTAACAATGAGCTCAAGTGTGTCAGAGACGTGAGGCTGGCCCAGGGCAGGGTTCAGATCCATTGTTCATAGGGTGGTTGTGAGTCACAGTCAACTCGACAGCACATAACAACAACAGCAACACTGGAAGAGAAGCAAAAGCATTACAGAAGTATTTGGGGTTAAAAAACAATCCAGTGTTATCCATTACCCATGCTGTACAAATAGCAAATATGTCTCTATTTATATAAAATTGGCAAGCAGCCTTTTTATATTTAAACTCACCACACCATAAGTAGGGACATCTGGTGGCTTAGGTACGGAGCTGTGCTGCCAACACAAAGGTGCACTCTTCGAATCCTCCAGATGCTCTGTGGGAGAAAGATGGGCAATTTCCTCCCATGTGATTTACTGATTCTGAAAACCTGCTGACGGTCAGCTAGGAGTTGATTGCGATTCGACAGTACTCAATAACACCTGTGGTACATTCCTTAAATAAGTCAGGTGGAAGCACTGCGTTCATTTGTATATAGGTACACCCAGGAGTGGCAAAATGTGAAGACATAGACATTAATAACTTCCATGGGGAAAATAAGGCTTTATACTTTCCATGATTATGTAAAGGACAAAAAGGATGTTGAGGTGTCAGTTTAGGAGTGGGCTGATAATTCTGTGTTGGGATTTTACAGTACAGGAAGTTGACATCATAGTGTATTTAAGTTGAGCTACATATATGGCTGACTTTTTAAAGATGTTCTTTTATACTTTACTGTTGTTGTATACTGCAGAGTTGGAACCGAACCATAGCTGAACCTCTGGCAAGTTTTCAGAGGCAGCGAAACACACAGGAAGGAGATTGGTCATCTTTTTACCATGGAGCAGATGGTGGCCTTGAACCACTTGCCTTTGGGATTGCAGCACAGCTTCCTTCCACTAGGCCACTAGAGCTCCCTCATTCTGTTGTTAGTGATATGTATTAATACAGTTCTGCAGCACATATTAAGTGTATTTGTAATGTTTCTAACCTCCAACGAGAAATAGAGATGAGATTTATAAAGACAATGTTAATAAAAGGCAATAACAAGAAATACATATAACAGATATTTGGCTTACATAAGAACAATGAAGCTGAACAGAGCCCCATTGCAAGTTAGACATACTCTGCAAAGGGTCTTTAGCAGCCAGAACCCTAGTGGAATTTCTGGGCATAAAGAGGAAATGGAGGGGGGGCGGGGTGTGAAGAAAGAAAAGGAGCAGTGGGGAGGGATGGAAGAGGGAGAGGGAGGGTCGGCACTTATGCACTGTCATTAGTTTTTTTAGCAAACTCTCCTAGTCAAGTGTTGGCTCTGGAAATAATGAATGTGCCTGGAAAATGTGATATGAAAGACCTGCAGTAGAGGAATTTGATAAGGGTGGTGTTTGTTGATTGTTTGTTTTCTGTGGTCAAGTTTATGCATGTAGAGATTCCTGGAGAGATAAACAGACACACAGGGAGAAAGAAGCTTCTCAGTTATCTAGGGAAGGCACAAGCCCAAATAAGGCCTGCTCCTTCCCTTCCTTGCAGACAATTAGAGCACACCAAGATCTGGGGCAGAAGAGGACTGTGAGAGGCTTCGCAGAGGACAGACAAAACGTGCAAAGCCGCATGGGAATCTGCTAACGTGGACTTTAACCAGGCCTTCGTTTTGGAGCTGTTTGTTGGTTTGGGTTTGGGTTTGGTTTGCTGTTATGTGCCATAGAGTTGAAACTGACTCACAGCTGGGTCTCCAGTGGGTTTTCAGAGGCTGTAAATCACGTGGGGGTGGCTGTTCATCTTTCCCTGGAGAGCGATGGGTAAGTTCGAACACATGCCCTTGAGCTGGCAGCACAGCTGCTACTGAACCTAGGGGGTTCTTCCATAGTCAGCTGCCAGTAAGACCCAGGGATTGCAGTATCTATAACACTTTATTGCAGATCTGGAGGACAGTGAGATTCCACTCCTATCTGGGAGTAGTCTTTAGTATTTATACTTGGGTTAGATACTAATTAACAATACACTTTTGTTAGGAATGTTACAGAATTTCTACATTTTGAAAAAACAGTTTACTAGTAAACAGACAACTTAAGAAACAGTTAACATATGACTGAGAAACAACAGTTTTGAAAAGCCAAATGCTAATCCAGGAAACTGATGGTGGATCTGAGCGAGCTGTAATTGTTAACAACCTCAATCTCTTCTCCATCTATCACGGTGCTGCCAATTGGCCCAGAGGTGAGAGAATCTTTGTCTTCTTGATGTTGAGCTTCAATCCATATTGAAGACTACAGTCTGTGACCTTTTGCAGCAAGTGCTTGAGGTCTTCAGTTTCAGTAAGCAAGATTGTGTCATCTGTGTATCATAGGTTGTTGGTGAATCTTCCTCCAATCCTGATGTCACATCCCTCCCCATAAAGCCCTGCTTCCAGAATGATCTGCTCTGCATACAGATTGAAAAGGTGTGGGGACAGGATGCCTCCGTGACACACTCCCTTCCTGATTTTGAACCACGGAGTGTTTCCCTGTTCTTTTCTGAGGACTCCTCCTTGTCCAAGTATAGGTTTCTCATATGAACAATCAAGTGTTCTTGGATTTCCATTTTCCTTAATGTTAGCCACAGTTTATTGTAATCCACACAGTCAAATGCCTTTGCATAGTCAATGAAACACACATAAGCATTCCTCTAGTACTCTTTGCATTCGGCCAAGATCCATCTGACATTGGCAATAATGTCTCTAACGCCAGGGCTCCACAATCAACACTCTTAACACCAGCAGTCAGGAAATCAAAAGATTTTATTGATTTACTTACAAAGTTCATAAAGTTCGTACACATTGAGAAAAACAGTTTCAAAGAGTCAGTGCTAATCTAGGTAAGATGTCTTTCCTGTCCTTATAAGCAGGCTTCGTAAAGGAATTTACATGACTAAAGAAAGGAAAAAAAGAATTCTAAGGCAGAGTAGCTGGTTATGCAGGCTGGAGGAAAGGGCTATCAGTTTTAGAACTATGTAAGTATAGTTTCGTAATTGATAGATGTCTGGAGAATTAGGAACTAACTACCAACACCCCATTAGCTCCTTCCCAGGAGGCCACCAGAGTTGGCGATGAGGAATTTTGCCAGCCAAGGACAGCGAATGAAAAAAATCCACCAATACTTTTTCTACCATGTCATGGAAGAATAGCCATTTTAATGTGTAACAGGCAAAAAAAGCAATTTAAAAAGTGGCATTTTTTTAAGTAATATTTTTAAAAAGTGAAGTTCACTTTTGGTCTAGGGGGCTCAGTTTTGAGGAAAGTCTCCTTGTTGGGTTTAAATCTTTTAACTGTTGTAGTTTGCGTCACCATTCTGCAGCATTCTCTTCTATTAACATCACGGTAAGACCTTCTAACCTTTTATCAAAGGTGACCTTTTCACCAAACTACTGTTACGTGCTCTCAGGTCTCATAATGTGGGAGCAATTGCCTTTCTCCTGAAGAAGCAGTTTGTGGATTTGAGCCACACAGCTTTGGTTTGGCTGTGCAGTTCCTTACCACTTGGCCACCAGAGCTCCTTTACTGAATAAGAATGAAGATTTTGTTTCAAAAACTTCAGCTGAATTGCTGCTAGGTTTGTTCTCAACCAGAGGCTTCCCTATTGCCCGTCTCTCACCTTCTCTACACGATGTGTTGAATTAAAGCATTTTCCCTTGAGAGAGTTCAGATCAGGAAAGGCAACATTCAGCTAATGTAGACATCACACAACCCAAGAACACAACCTGGATGGGTAGCCTAGGATCTTCCAGGTGTTCCTTGTTAGAAACCTGTAACTCCGCTAAGAGCTTTCAGGTCTGTGTGAGTGATGCCTGTAAGACCTTCTAGAAAGCAGGCACCTTGAAAGGACATGCTCCACGATGACCAAGAACCTCACCTGGAGACCGCAGTCTTTAAAACCACAGGCATGTGTTTCTGAATTTGCTGAAGTTTGCATGCTCCATACTCGTGGTCATCTTGACTTCCTGCACAAGCTCCCCGGAAGACCCAGAAAGCACTTCCTGTGGCAGTCATCTTGAAGGAACAAATGTCCAGGTCCTTAAATATCCTAATTCCTCTCACAAAAGCCAGCCCCAGAGGATCCCTTCCTCCTTTCATGAATAAGCATGGAGATGGTTTTCCTTTTGTTACTTCTTTGAAAAATTCCACTCTTCCATGAATGAGCATGATGTCCTTTCCCCATCTCCACAGCCTTTCAAAGAATCCCTTTCTCCTTTTTTCTATGTGCCGTGTTTCACGGGTGAGTGGTGCCGTGTCCCTCCATGTCTACTTTTGCCAGATAGTTTTCCTAATAAACCTGTTTCTTTACTTGAACAAAAAGCAAACAGACAAACAAAACCTGGACTCTTGTTATTCTGATCTAACAGGGGGAAGAATCCACATTAAAGGAGTATAATGGACACATGCTCTTGGCAACAACATTTAAGGAGTAGTCTGGCTAAAGACCAAATATTACTGCTATGCGCCATCCAGTCTACTACGACTCATAGTAACCCCATGACTAGCACATGTGAATGTTGCCCTAGCATCTGCCATTCTCGTGATCTCTGATATACCTGAGCCCATTGTTACAGTCACTGGTTCAATCCATCTTATAGAGGGTCTATCTCTCTCTCACCCCAACCTTTTCCAGCATGATGTCTTTCTTCAAGGACACCACCGCCACCTGAAAGCATGCCCAAAGTATGAGAGACAAAGGTTCCCCATTCTTGCCTCTAAGAAAGACCATGCTTGCGCACCCAGGTTTGTTCACAATAGCCAAGAGTTGGAAAGAACCTAAGTGCCCATCAACAAATGAATGGATAGAGAAGCTGTGGTATATTCACACAATGGAATATTATGCTGCATTAAAAAACAAGGAACTCATGAAATATTATACAAAAAGGGTGACCCTGAATGACATTATGCTGAGTGAAATATCTCAGTCACAAAAGGACAAATACTGCATAGTGCCACTGTTGTAAAACGGAATTGACATCAGGGTTGATGAGAGACTGAGAAAGATGGGATAAATTACGTACGCTGCATTGAAACAGATGAGGGAGAGAACTGTTTATAAGGGATATATAATTAGGTATTATTGTCATGACAGGAGTCCAGAACGAAGGCTGCATAGTGGAGTAGACTTAGGGGGTGGGATTGTATAACAATGAAAGAATTTTACTTTTCAAAGAGAAGAGCAAACTGGGGAGGAGGGGAGGGCAGGGAGAAAAGTGCAACAATGAATGAATGGAAATCCAAAGTCTCTGTACATTTTCCCTAATATTAATAATAAAAATATAAAATAATACAACAACAACAACAACAATATAAAATAGAAGGACCATGCTTCTAATGTAAGCAGTTGTTGTTGTTATTTTTGTGTACTATTCTGTCAGAAGCAGCTCACAGCTGACCCTCCATGGGGTTATAAGAAGCAGTAAATTGCATGGGAGGAGATTATGCTTCTTTCTTCCTCAGAGCACCGGGTGGTTTCAATCTGTGTGCCTTTGGGTGACAGCGCTGCTCCTTACTACTAGGCCGCCAGAGTTCCCTTGATATAAGTAGAGAAAATTTAATCCCTCAGAGTCACAGAGAGCCTGCGGGCTTTTACACTGAAGGCATCTAATACTATGAAAAGTATAATGGGTTTCTCATTTTACCACTGACTCATGAAAACCTAGCCCTGGACTGGCTCCTTTCAGAGATCTGCATGCAGGAATTGCCCTTGACGTAGGAAAAGTCTCAGAAGACTCAATTGCAGCTGTCCCTGGGGCCCACGCTGCCCTTTTAGCAGGAAGAGCCAGTGAGAACGGCCTGAGCTCAACGGAGGTCAGGCACAGCCTCTGATTAGTAGCGTCTTGGAGTAGTTCATCAACCATAGGCAAGCAGAATTGTTGTTCTTTTTCTATGCCCAAATTTTCTGCCCATTGAAAGCTTGCCAGTTTGTTATTGGATTCAGGTGTCTCTACAGTTGTCCGTTTTCTTCTCTCTTAATTCCCCCCCCCCCTTTTTCTGACATTGTGTGGTCATTTATGAAGCTTCTGGCATCAACAGCGTTGTTTCTGACTCGTGGTTGCAAACGTCCTGCGTGTTTCTGGTTTGTTAGCAGGTGGTCTGCCTTGCCAGGAAGGAACTCGCAATCTTGGATTAGCCCCCAGGTTGGACCAGGCTCCACAATTGTTATCGGCCCTTACACATAAAACGGAACCTCGCGGGTGCTTCCACGTCCGCAAGGGCAGACAGTTCTCACGAGGGCAATGCTTGCTCCAAATACCCTGTGCACCTTCAAAATGTGAACCGGCAAGGGAGCAGGACCTTTTCCTTTGCAGTAACTTTTTTACAAGTCACCAAGGAGGCGAGAAAAGAAAAAAAAACAGGTGAACATTTTAAGCCAAGCAAACTGCTCTTCCAAGTATTTCACAACTCAGAAGGTAGCAGAGAATTCAGAAAACAACTTAATTACTTTTGGGCGGTTTCTTAATCTACGTGAAAGGAGGCTACTCTTATTCAGAGAAAAGTTCACCAGATCTTCTGAGTTGGAACTCAGCCCCAGAGAAGGGAGGCAATCAGGACCTGAAAAAAGAAATTACAAGTACATGACACAGTCAGAAGCCAGAGATGCCTCGAATTACTTACTCGGCCACACAGTAAAAGTGGCAGGAGTTGCGTATCCTTAAACAACCTTCTGCTGGCAGAAGGATAGCAGGATGGTCTGTTTTGCTGTTTTAGATGCACTAAAGATTAGATAAGAAAGCAAACAGTCCCTTGCAGGGCACTCCAGGTCCTGGAACTGCCAAAATAAGATCGCAGATCAGATCAAAAGCAGACAAGATTCTAGAGCATCTTTGAGTGCTTCTGAGAAGCAGAGACCTAAGAACTAAAGTTGGAATGAACCCCAAACCCAAACTCACTATGACTTTCAGTTTGCATCTGAAACTGCAAGTTTTTGTGGGAAGAGGCAGCTTCCCCCTCTGACTTTTTAGGTAGCAATCCTATACACATAATGTACCCTGCCACCAGTGAACAGATTTAAGATGGTTTCTGGTGAAATATCGAGAAAAGAACTTCATGCTACAGTTTGTAATGAAATGCTCATTTGTAGATTTCTCTACTCTTCCTTAGATTTGTGAATCCACATTACTTTATAAATCATGATAATCAGTTAAGTCTGCTAACAGTACTACTGGTCAGAGGAAAACAGCAGAGTGAAGTAGAATGAAGTGGAAATCTCTAATGACTCTCATGATGATCTATCACATGACCGTTCAACTAACTTCCCTGTGCTACAATTCTTTCATCTATGAAAATGAGACATATAGAACGGTGCCTTAGCTGGAAAGAAACTGCATTCCGATCTTGAACTTGGCTACATCAATTTAAGTATAAGTAAGAAGCAATATGCTAATGTCTATTTAACAGTCTGAGGAGGACCTCATGCACTTACTACAGAGGGTCAAGGACTGCAGCTTTCAATATGGATTGAGACTCAATGTCAAGAAGACAAAAATTATCACCACCAGACCAATCGGTAGCATCAGGATGGATGGCGAAGAGATTGAGAGTGTTCACAGCTTCAGTTTGCTCGGCTCCACAGTCAACACTCTTGGCACCAGCA
>NW_006399985.1:1741452-1761498 GCF_000299155.1 Elephantulus edwardii | reverse complement strand
CACAGGAGGGGAAGACCCTCTATGAGGTGGATTGATTCAGTGACTGGGGTAATCGGGATGGGTGTGTCAGAGGCAATGAGATTGGCACAGGATAGAGCACGGTTTAGGGCTGTTGTACATAGGGTCACTATGAGTCGCAAACGACTCGACGGCACATAACAACAACAACAACAACATAAAAGGAAGTATTGATTTTAGGAAAAAAATGGAACTAAGGTAAGGATAACATGTCAATCTCCCTCATGAGAAGAACTTTAGACATCTCCAAGGAAAATTTCTCATAAGTCAAAATGTAGCTGATGGTACTGTCAAGCCACAACTGACCGAGAGCTGGCCCTCCAACAGGTTTTCAGAAGCAGTAAAATGTGTGGGAGGAAATTGCTCGTCTTTAACCTGCAGAGCAGCTGGTAGATTTGAACTTCATAGCTTCCATTGGCGATGCAAATCCTTACCACTAAGCCTTGAGAAAGGAGCTCTAGTGGCCTTGAAATCTGTTGGAGGGTCACTACGGGTCAACATGAACTCTATAGTGGTGGCCTTGGGAACACAAGGCATAGGGCCAAAGAGGCATTTCAGGCTGAAGGACGGGACTTGCAAAAAATTTCACAACAGAAATTTGTATTCATTCACTAACACACAGAAATCCTCTTAAAACTCTAGTATCGGATTACTGCAAGTTTTGTGAAAGAATCTGGAGACGATCATGATCAAGACCACCTGGGCTGCAGTCTGGTGCCACCTGCTGGCCCTTGTCTAATTGGGCTCGAATATCTAAGGGGAAGAGTCTAGTTCCCGGGACAGCCTGAGATTTCTGGGCCATGGTCAGTAATCCCACTATAATCCTTAGTTTCTTACCTCAATCCCCTGGCAAGGACATTCCTGCATGATCACCTCCAGTTGCGCAGGAGAGGGAGAAGAGGAGAAGATAAAGTCATAGCATGATGATGTGTTCTAAGACTTGGAGTTAGAAAACCAAAAGGGGAAAAAAATACACTTGTGAAAAATGAAGTAAAACTTCAAACTTCATGTTACAATACTGAACACATTCATGCGCAAACTTTAGAATGTTCTGGAAAGCATAAAAACATGATAGAAAAATACACAATGTCCTTGCGCTAAATTGAAAAAAAGTAATTGATGCAAACCACTTCAAGAGGTTCCATACGATCAAGAGAAGCAGCAGCCCAAGCCACAGAGGAGGAACTGGGGAAAAGAAGGGCTCGTGAACTGATTTAATATCCATTGAGATGTTTTAGTGAACAGATGTAATCCTGGATGTCCATCTATGCCAAGAAATGTGGATAACTACCTGGCCAACAGACTGGAAGATGTCCATATTTGTTCCAATTTCTTTTTAAAAGAGGATCCCATGGAGTGGAGAAATTATTGAATATCACATGCAAGTGAAATCTTGCTAAGATTTTCCAAAAACCCTGAAGCATTGCACCCACAACGACCTGCCACAGAAGAGGCCTTGGAAATAAGGACAATCTTATTGGCATCAGTCAAACCTTGGCTGAAAGCAGAGCGTATCAGAGAGATGTTTCATTCTTGTTGCATTTTGACTATTCAAAAGCATTTGACTGTGTAGGTTGTAAGTTATGGATAAACAGTGAGAAGAATGGAAATTCCAGAACAGTTCACTGTGTTCAGGAGGACCCTGCATGTAGATCTAGAAGCAGATGTTTGGACACAATAAGGGGATGTTACATGGTTTAAAGGGAGCCTGAGTGGCCTAGTGGTGAGGCGCTGTGTTGCCAATCTGAAGACATGCTATTAGAATCTACCAGCTGCTCCACTGGAGAAAGATAGCCCATCTCGATCTTTTGATGTGTGGTGCTCAGGGCGGAGATGACCGGAGGCTAGGAGTCAGACATCAAACAACAAGAGATAAGAAAAAAACAAGTTCTGTGGCTGGTCCATGGAACAAAGAATGTGGAAAACATTTTAACTTAGTAAAGTGGGGCTAGAATTTATAGTGCTCTGAGTAATGGCGTAGGTCAAGGGTCATCTATAGGCTTGACTTTTTTTAAAAAAATGACAATAAAGATAAAAGCGGTACAAGAAGAAAGGGTAGCCTTGAGAAAACTGAGGAAAGTGACATTCATTTAGTTCTCAGTCACACGAAGATAATGAGAAAACAAGATCCTCGTTGTTGTTGTTGTTGTTGTTGTGTGCTGTCAAGTTTCTTAGCGACCCTATGCACAACAACTCTGAGCCCTACCTTATCCTGAGCCAACCTTACCCTCTCTGACACACCTACCCCCTTTACCCCAGTCACTGAGTGGACCCATCTCATCCAGGGTCTTCCTCTCCTGCACTGTCCCTCCACCCTCCCACACTAGAACAGGACACCAGTTTCTGAGGTTTTCCATCATTTTCTGTATGTATATATTAAAATGAAGAATGTGGCATGAGGATTGGAGGAAGCCTCCTCGACAAACTGCAAGATGCTGCTGGCACGGCCTTGCCTGGAGACGATGAAGAGCTTTCTGTTCTTATCAAAGATGAGAGCACGGCTGGTAGTGCGGCTTATATCGCAACGCCTCGCCACGGAGGCAATCAACAGCACGGTGCTCAATGGAGAAAGCAGGGAACTAGCCCAAGATTTCCTTGTGCTGAAACCCGCAGTCCTCACCCACGGAAGCAACAGTCAAGAAATCAAATGACGTGAAATCAAATGACGTGTTATGCCTGCTAGTCACACAGTGTCTGGGTTTGGTGGATCAGCAAAGCACATCATTTTAGGAAGAGACTGTGGTGGGCTGGTCCTGAGGGAATTGTGCTGAGAATCCAAAGCCTGCACCTCTCTGGTGTTCAAACCCACCGGGAGCCCCTGAGGAGAAAGATGGGCAATCTCCTCCCTTGAAAATTACACTAAGACCCAAGCAAGGAACAGCTCTGAGTGGGTTCTGACTCAGTGGTCATGAGATCATTATAGACACTTGTCTCATACTTTTTTGTAATTTCCCATTTGTTCTCGTCCTTGTTAGGTGCTGTCGACTCATGTATGACTCATAGCGACCCTATGAAAAGTGGACCTGAGTCTTGCCTTATCCTGTGCCTCCTCACCAACTCTCGACACAATAGAGCCCATTACTGCAGTCACAGTGTCAGTCCATCTCGTTGGGGGTCTTCCTCTCCTTTGCTGACTCTCTATCTTTCCAAGCATGATGTCACCCTCCAAGGAATAGCCTCACCTAGTTACATGTCCAAAGGACGAAAGACAAAGCTTCACCATCTTTGTTTCCAAGGAGCACTCTGGCTACGCTTTTTTCCAAGACATATCTTTTTGTTCTTTTGGTAGTCCATGAGATATTGAGAGCACTTCTCCAGCAGTACAACTCAATTCTCCTGTCTTCCTTATTCCCTGTCCAGCTCTCTGATGCATAGCAGGTGATTGAGAACACCATGGCCTGGACAAAACTCACCTTAGTCTTCAAACTGACACCATTGCTCCTCAGCATTCTGAAGTGCCCCTGACAGCAGACTTGCCCAGTGCAAAACATCTGATTTCCTGACACCTATCATGATAATGCTGACTGTCGGTCCTTTGGTGAGAATCTTCGTTTTCTTGATGTTAAGATACATTCCATAATGAAGGCTGTAGTCCTTGATCTTCAGCAATAAGCATTTCATATCCTCTTCACTTCCAGCAAGCAAACTTGTGTCCTCTGCATAACGTGAGTTGTTAAGAATGAGCCTTCCTCCAATCCCAATGCCATTATTCTTCATCACAGAGTCTGGCTTTGCAAATTATTTGCTCGGCATACAGACTGACTAGGTATGGAGAAAGGATATATGTCTTCATTTTAATTGGTTACCCATTAATCTATATCTAAAAAAAGCACTGTGTTAGGAATATGGTGTTTGAATTCTAATCTTGATAAATATATGTCCTAAGACTTCATATTGCTTGTTGTTGTTTTTAATATAAAAAATCAGATTCTTTTTTTGTACAAGCTACAAAGTACTGCTGCATTTACACTCTTGATTTTTTTAAATTTTCTTTTGAAATGAAAGGAAGAAGCAGCACTAGCCCAAGGATGAAAGAATAACCTTTAGCAGACTTCTCTGGCAACCATGACGCGTGTATCATTCTAACATTGTGTTAAATTACTGTTTATTACCTGGTAAGCCCACTGGAGTTTAAGCTCCTGGAGCATAAGAAAGGCATCTTATTTATTTTACAATCCACAGATTCTCTTTCTCTTTGAAACCTCTTGGCAGAGTCTAAAGAGACAGGCTTTCTATACAATGGACATTTAACAAATGCATGATAAATGGATTAGCAACTATTGTGCACAGATAAGAATGCTTACAGAAAATGACGGCGTGCAATCACAACGCTTCTTAGAAGCAAGGATGCTGAGACTGTGGCACATACTTTGAGCATGATGTCAGGAGGGGCCCCTCCTCGAACAAATTACTACCTGGATGAGAATGTAAAGGGTTAGCAGAAGAGGGTAAGCTCTTCCCTGGGAAGGACTGACACAGCGTGACTGCGCAACCTGGCCAGGCACTGCAGAGACTGTGAAGGTTCCCAGCCTCAGGTCTGGTCCTGAGGTGCTTGGGGCACGATGAGACAGAGCCCACTCAAGGCATCAAACAAGAGATAAGAACAGCAAGGCCTGTCTGTGGCCAGCTCACAGAACAGAGAGTGCAGACATTTAAAATCAGTGAGGTGAAGCTAGAATTTGTCGTGCTCTGAGTACTAGCTTAGGTCAACGATCATATCTCGGGATGATTTTTTTCTTCAGAGTTGAAGCAACAAAGATAAAAGTGTACAAGGAGAAGGAAAATAGTAGTGAGAGCGTTGAGGACAGAAGCAATTCCTTTAACTCTCGGGCATTAGATGGTAATTAGAAAGCAAGGATTTCAACCTTTCCCAGAACTCTTCTATGACACACGTTTCTCAGAGCTGCCCATCATTTTTCATGATCCACGGTCAGACAGTCAGATGTCTTTATATAGACAAGGAAGCGCAAGTCAATACCTTTCCTGCATTCTATGCTCTCAGCCGAGATCCATCAGGGCACCAGCAATGAGATCTCTTGTTTCACGACTTCTTTTAAATACAGTTTTCATTTCTGGAAGTTCCCTATTGATAAATTTCCCAGCCATTTTTAAATAATCTTCAGCAAGATTTTACTTGTGTGCAATATCAATGGTATATTGTTCAATAAGATTTTTCACTATATTGGACCACCTTTTGGGGGGGATTGGAACAAATATGGATCTATTCCAGTTAGTTGGCCAGGTAGCTGTCTTCAAATGTCTTGCCATGGGCTAGTGAGCATGTCCAGGGGTGCATCTGTTTGCTGATTACCTCCATTGGAATTTCATCAATTCCAGGAACCTTCTTTTTTGCTAATAACTTCATTACAGCTTGAACATCCCCCTTTGTTACCATTGGCTCTGTTCATATGGAACTGCCTGGAATGTTTCAGTGTCAGTTCTTTTTGATACAGTGACTCTGTATATTCCTTTCATCTTCTTTTGGCACTTCCTGCATCATTCAAGATTTTGCCCATAGAATCTTCTGGTATTGAAGCTGCAGGCTGGAATTTGTTCTTCAGCTCTTCCACCTTGTTCTTCTATTTTTCTAACTCCAGCTCTTTGTACATTTCACTGTAATACTTTGCTTGGTCTTCCTGAACTGCCCTTTGGCATCTTCTGTTACATTTTCTTACTTCCGCATTTCTTCTCTTTTGTTTTGGCCTCTTGGCCTTTATAGTGAATGTTTCCATTTCTTTTGACATCCATTTGGTGGGGTTATTTTTGGGTTTTGGTTTTGTTATGATTTTTTTTTCTTTTCTTTTCTGTTTTTACAATGACCTACTGAATATTCCACAGACCATCAAAAAGCAAACGAGTCAGCTTTGGCAGAAGTGCAGCCAGTGTGCTCCTTAGAGGCAAAGACGGAGAAGCTTCATCTCACATCCTTTGGACCTGTTGTCAGAAGGGGCCAGTCCCTGGAAAAAGACATCATGCTGGGGAAGACGGAGGGTCAGAGGAAGAAGGGACCCCCTCGGGAAGGTGGATTGACATAGCAACTGTAACAACATGTTTGAGCGTGATGTTGGGCAAGACCGTTCATGGGTGTGATCTGTTGTTCCTAGGATTGCTATGGTCACCTCGACAACATCAAACAGCAACAGCGTATGGTGACAGCCACTGCACGACACATACATACCGCTCTTTGTAATTCTTTCTTGGTGATCTAGTTTTACTTTCTTCATTTTGATCTCTTGTGAGAGAACAACCCTTAATTTTTTTATAACCAGTTTAACAGATAATGGAGCATCCTTACGTAATTTCCACATTATGTCGTGATACACATGCTCTTGGGGTGGGGACAGAATTGAATACATTGCGACATAGTTCCAGTTCTTTCATGAGTCTGTCTTGCTGAGGGTCTTCTCTTTTGGGGGGTACCATCACTTTAGCGTGGTGATCTTCTTCCAGCCCCAGTCCCTCCTGAACTCTGGCCTGAAGAGCTTGACACAACTTCTACTGTACTCACGTCTACGGAATTCTCTGGCTGTGCTTTTTCCAAGACAGCTTTGCTAATCCTTCTTCACTGTGGCAGACACTGCGAGAATGGCACAGGAGAGGGCAAGAGAGTCACTGAGTTACGATGTGAGGTAGTGGCCTGGGCAGCAGCGAGCAGCAACAACCAGAATGGATTGTCTCTGAGCAGGTAATCAAACGCACATAACCGTCTCTGGGATTCTCTGCTTTCACCAAACATCCATCTGATATCAGCAGTGATATCACCTTATTTGAATTCCTCTTCTAACCCAGACTTGAATTTCTGCCAGTTCTCTATGGTGTAGTCATTCTTACACTATCCTCTGCAAGATCTTAGTTCTACGTCAGATTAAAGACCTTACTCAATAATTTGCACTTGCTCTTGTGTCCATTTTCTTTGGAGAGGATCCAGCCTGGGTCTCTCCCAGTTAGTTGGTCAGGTTAAGAAAGACGAGTGAGCATATTCAGTCCTCCATCTGTTTGTTGAAACATGTCAGTTTGTATCCTGTCAATTCCTGAAATCGTGTTTATTGCGAATGCTTTCCTGTGTCTTTTCCTGAAAAGATTAGACATGAGCTAATTCTTTTTGGTCCTGTTACTCGGTGTATTCCTTCCAACTTTATTTTTTAAATAGTTTCTGTTATTCAACAAACTTGAAGTATCCTACACAAGTGATATTCATAAATAAGTACTGTTGTTGTTGTTGTTATGTGCAATTGAATCGCTTGGGACTTATAACAACCATATGTATAACAGCTCTGAACCATGCTCTATCCTGTGTCAACCTTACTGTCACTGACACACCTACCCCCATTACCCCAATCACTGAATCGATCCATCTCATCAAGGGTCTTTCTTTCTTGTGCTGTCCCTCCATCCTCCCATTCTGATGTCCCTCTCCAAGGATCGGTCCCTCCTTGCAACAACATGTCCAAAGTATGTCAGACGAAGCTTCAGAATCCTTGCCTCCAAGGAGCAGCCCGGTTTAACACTCTTTAGGATGAACCTATTTCTTCTCCTAGCGGTCCATGGTGCAGTCAACACTCTTCTCTAACACCACAGCTCAAAGGTATTAGTTTTCCTTCTGTCATCTCTAGTCATATATGCTCATTATTGGCTCCCACATATTTGAGCATTTTGGGTACTTTCAGTTGGTGTTACTTTATATTTCCTGGTCTTTAGTCACAGCTTTCATTCACAAATTCTGGTCATTTTCAAAGTTCATCTTTAGGGAAAAATGTCTCAACCTTGAAGTGGTTCAAAACAGTAGAGAAATCAAGCTCATTTATACAAATAATTTCTATTGCATTTATTAAAATGAAAAGGATTCCATTTTTTTTAGCCATGATTTTTATTAAAAGGCCTAATCATTTCAAGATGAGTCAGTTGTAGTGTCCAAAGGCAGAAGCCTGGGAGTCACTCTCTTATCCCCCTCACCCAGTCAGCCACTCTAGTACAAGCAGAGCTTATCTGATCTTGCTGTTTCCAGAAACTGAATTTACCAGAGGAGCCACGTCCTCGCCAGGGCCAACAACAACAGCAGATACACAAAGACTACAAAGAAGAAACTGTTTTCGTCCAAGGATCTTGCCTAGTAAGTCATCGGTCTGGATAATTAATTTCTCCCTTTATTCCACCTTCTTCTTCCTTCTCCTCTCCAACGATTTGCCTTCTGAGAGAAATTGTTTTCTGAAGTTATGTATACGCTGTGACAACATTGGGACCAAAACAAGCTTAAAGAGATCCCACAGTGCTGAAATACAAAGACTAGATAAGTGTGTATAGTCAAACTCAAAGACAGAAGAGGGGAAATGAGAGAAAATGAGGGAAAAGGGAAGAGAAAACCCAGAACCAAGAAATTTAAGCTACCACAGCCCAAGAGCCCGAGAGCAGGCTAGGCATTTGTGCCCTGATGATCAGAAGCCGGTGTTTTCAGCCACAAGATATTGGGAAACGGGACGTGGTGTTTATGGAGGTAGCTGCTCCGTCAATGGAAATCTCGGATTCCTGTATGGATTCTTACAGTGACTGTAACAACAGGTTGGAGTTTATTAGATTTGAGCAGATGCCACAGAACAGGGCAAAGTTCAAAGCCATTGTTCATAGAATGAGTAGAGTCAAAGTTGACTTGATGGCACCTGATAACAACAACAACATGATGACCTCCCTGACATGAGTATATGAAGGAAACTCAATCAGGCTTCTAGACTTGAAAAAATACAAAAACCAACGCTGCTCAATTTTTTTTTTAAGAAAAAAAAATGCTTAACCTATCAGGACATTAGGAGATGTACTACACTGGGAAAGTCTGTGATCAGGGACTTCTCTAAATTCTTGTGGAGCAATGGTGTCAGCGTAAGGATTAAGGTATACCTGATTCAGGCCATGATCTTTTCAATCACTTGCTATGCATTTGAGAGCTAGACAATGCCTAAGGATGACAGGAGAAGAACCGATGCCTTTGAACTGTGGTGCTAGAGAAGAGCACTGAATAAATCACAGGCAGTCAAAACAACAAACAGATAATGTTTTGGTGAAGGTGCACCCAGAGAGCTCCTGGGAGGCTAATACAATAAAGCTTCATCTCACATACTTTGGGCATGTTTCTAGTAGAGGCTACTTCCTGGAGAGAGATACCATGTTTGGGAAAGTAGAAGGATGGTGGAAGAGAGGTAAACTCTCCACCAGGTAGATCGACATAGTGACCGCAGCAATGGGCTTGTGTACGTCGAGATCGTGAGGATGGCACAGGTACAGCAGGGTTCAGATCTGTTGTTCACAGGGCCGCTATAAGTCATACTCAACTCGATGGCACCTCGCAACAACAACATACAATATTGAGTGAAAAGTCAAAAGTTACTCTATCAAAAAAGCATGAGAATTAGCAAACTGAGAAACCAGCCTAAAAAAATAATAAGTAGAAAATAGAGTCTAAACCAAGAGTTGTACTCTCTCAGAAGCAAAAAAGTATCGCTCCCTTTTGTATAGAAATTGCCATTTACCAAACAGGGAAATGTACACCAAAAGGAAGCACCTTGTGACAACAGCGATGCTACTCCCAAAATAATATAATGAAAGCTATAAAACAGGTGTGCTTAAATAGAAAGATGTACAGGGGCCAATAAAACAAAGGTAGTAGTAAAACAAAGAGTTTTCTAAACTTCCTAGAATTCAGAGAACTTAAATAATTGTGGTATACTTTTAAAAGGAAAAGAGTGAATAGATAATTAACACTCTAGAGGAACAGATGAGGGAAAGAATTGTCTGAAAGAAATCTATTATCAGACATCACATGGATGGCCACAATCTGGATCAAGAGGCGTGTTTCAAAGTGGGCTGAAAGAAGGAAAGAAAATGTGCAACAAGGAGTGGATGAAAACCCAAACTTTCTGTACACACACTTTGGTTAAAATCACAGTTTTTAAAAAGTCAGTGATTAAACTACAAAATGGAAATACTGAAATGAGGACTTAGAAGAGAGAGCTGAAAAATATTGTTCAGAGAGGGACTGTAACCGATAATCCCGGAGGGAACCGTAAAGCAATTCCCATGCCTAGAACTTTCCCTCCCCCCTCCCAGATACATAAGATAGGAGCAAAAAAAGTTGATGATGTTAACCACTGTTGAGTCTGCTGAAAAATATGGAAGGTTTCATGAACTTGCACGTCATCCTTGCACAAGGGCCATGCTAATCTTCTCTATATCGTTCCAGTTTTAGTTCATGTGCTGCCAAAGCAAGCACCGAAGTGGAGTTCTTAAAAACGGCCTATTCTAGATTGGACACAAAGATTTCAAGTATCCTATTAGGCGAACAAGAAAGTACCTGAGTCTCCCTACCCCTTCTCCTTTTTTCAGTTTACCTTTTGAACATTTACACGTGTCCTGCTCAGTTTAGTCTCCAGTTTTCACGATATGTTCCTAGGCCATGTTTGTCCTTATCACACTAAGTTATCTCGCTCAGCAGTGTGTTCTCCAGACTGCCCTATGTTATAGAGTATTTTATTAAAGAATTCCTTTGTGGTACATAATATTTCATACTGTGGATGTACAATTTCTCAATCCAATCGTTTGTTGATGGACTTTGGGGCTGTTTCCATTTTCTTGCTAGTATGAATACACTGCTGTTAACACAGGTGTACATATCTCCTTTCAGGTCTCAGTTCTGATTTCCTTGGGATATATTATTCCTAGCAGTCGAATAGCTGGATCATATGGGATTTTCATGATCAGGTTTTGAGGAAACACCAAGCTACCTTTCATAGTGGTTGTATGGTTTTTAAATCCCACTAAGTCACTATGAGTCACAGGTGACTCGACAACACATCATAACAGCAACAATAGCAGTTCGTAAGAGTTCCAATGGTTCAGCAGCCTCTGCAACATTTATCGTTTACTGTGTTGTTAAACTTGGGTCTTGCTGGTGGGGTGAGATGGTATCTCATTGTTGTTTTGATTTGCATCTTTTTGCTAGTGAACTTGAACTTTTACTCCTGTGTCTCTTGGCCATCTGAATGTCCTGTTTTGTAAACAATCTTTTCATGTCTTTTGCCCATTTTGTGATTGGGTTATCACAGTTTTTCCTTGTGGTACAATGGCTCAGGCCATTTCCGTCTGCTCATTTTCTCTCTACTCCTTCGTGGTGTTAGTGCTCTAGGCAGGACTCGGTACAGGCAACTCCAGGTGACCCCGATGAAGTTGGGCAAAGGCTTTCCGCTTAGCTTTGGTTCTGGTGCTCACTTACGTAAAGAGGTGACTGGTCTGCTGGGATGAGCAGCTGGGCAGGGATCCTAAACTCAGCGTGGGGTCCAAGGTGGAATGTGCAGATGAGTGGTCGAGGTGGGAGTGCTGAATGGAGGTGGACCTGAAGCGTTTGCTTCAGTATGATCTCCTGGGCCCCATGAACTTCAGCTTCCACCATCCTGAGACTAAAAAAGCCAGATGGTGCCTAGTACTTGCTGACCACTCTAGAAGGGATGACAGCAGAGGGTTCTGGACAGAGCGGGAGAAAATAAATGTTAAACGAAGCTCAGAGTCTCAGGCATGACCCTGGTTGCTGGTCTACCAGAGACTCATAGAAAACTCATGGGTATACTCCTCAATTCTAAAATTAGACAACACTTAACCGCAGCTAAGTGAGACGAGTGCTGTTATATCTGGAAGAACATTCCTCCACTTTGCACATCACTCTTTGTCAATGTGCTGTATGAGGTAACCTGGATTTGCTATGGTGCTGAACCTTGTGCCATGGGGGTATCAAATACCAGAATGGTTTTCCATTGTGGACAGTGCATGGTGGAGGTCCCAGTTGTAAAACAGATTGGGAAGCAGGAGTGGCATCTGCTTCTTAAACCACATGCCTCTGGAAACTGTGAACTTGTAGGAACAATGGCTAGGGAAGGGCATTAGGTCTTTTGTTTATAGAGTCACTATGAGTTGACCTCAACTCGATGGCAATCAACAACAACAAAAACAACACACTCCTCAGTAACACTGTGGGTTCAGAACAGAACTCCACCCAGTGGCTTAACATTCAGCCCAACACCACACAGGCTTGCACGGAGGAAGTTTGTGCTGACTGTGTAGAAACAAGCATTCTTACGACAGCATCAAGGCTGACACTGACCTAGGGAGGAGGCTCAGAAGAGACAGGATTGAAGGATGAAGGGACACAAGAATCACCGAGAGCAGTGAGAAGACTGTTGTTCAAGTGCCAGAACAACAGTGTCATGAAACAAAATCCATATGGATGCCCGAATGGAAACCAATTGTTTTGTAAATTTTCACTCAAAGCATAACACAAGGGGGGTAAAAAAAAAAAAAATAATCCAGAATTAGCAGCTGTAAAACAATGACAGTTACTCTCTGATAATATTATTATCATCACATTCACTGAGAGCCGACCACATGCTTCCTGAGGAAAAAGAGCCATCAGTCTGGGATAATAGGTGGGTGGACATCCAGGTGGCCTGAGTGTGCCCCTTTGCGGTGCATTGTTCCGAGGCAACGACTGACTTTTAACATATTTATGGAAACACACAAGCCTGTGATTGATGATATGCTAAGCTGTTGAACATCCTCATAGCTTTTCATGTTGCTAAAAAGAGGAATTTGGCGGACTGAGCCGTTTTTATGGTAACATATGCCATGAATCTCTACATTTTTAGTAAGTGTTAAGTGGAGCTGTGCTCTTCACTTTACCCAGATTTAGAGAGGATTTCCCCATGTCAGACAGGTGGGGGAAGAATAGAATCCAGATCATCTTATTAGGTGGCCTCTCAGCGGGCAAAGGCTGCGTGGAGGAAGGGAAATGCTTAATTCAGCCACAATCCATCCGCAGACAATTCCAAAGTGACCACGCTATTTTTCTCCTCCTTTCCAACAAGAAACCAAGCAAAGTTAAATATGAATTGCAACAAATGTGGAAGTCATTCTCAACAGCGAAACAATTGTGCCGCCTGGCAAGAGGGCTTTGGGGAAGCAGGGACAGGAATATGGTTCCACTGAAGCTGGTTCTCATGGGAACGCCTGCATTAGTGCAGTGTAGGATTGCAGGTCGAGTCCCAGGCTTGCTTTCAGAAGACAGACGACTCTGCCAGTTCTCAGTAGGGAACTCCAGTGGCCTATGTGGTAAGGAGATGCACTGAAATTCCGAAGGCATATGGTTCAAATCCTAAGGGTGCTCCACGAGAGAAGAGTGGACAATCTCCTCCCATGTAATTTACTGCCTCGGAAAACCTGCTGGAGGGTCAACAGTATACAATAACAATAAAAAACAAAACCCCAAAACAGCCTTAGGAATAAGCAAAAGCATGCAGTTAAAATCCATCAGCTACTCGCCAGCAGAAGGACAGATAGTCTTCTGTGTGATTTACCGCTTCTGGAAAACCAGTTTCCATCTGACAGCACACAACAACAGTAGCAATCATGTTTCAGCAGGGTTTCTTTCAATAAGGCACTTAGACATTCCTACCTCCGATTTCTCACCTATAAAATAAAAGTATTTTTTTACTCTGCTTTTTGACAGCCAAAGAAAGAAAGAAATCACTTTGTAATGCCATGAGTGAATATGTAAAGACATAATTCTTGTTGTCTTAAGTTTTTTTGTACACTATGTTTCAATAGAATGATACAGGAACAATCGTAGTTACACTACGGATACTTGTTACCAGTTAGAGTAAACAAAAGGAGACTATTTCCCCTCAGTTCACAGAGACAAAACAAGGGAATAAAAAGATTAAGGAACTTGCTTGTGAATGCTTCCTATTATTGTGACAAGCTTTAAGAACACTGTGTAGTCTAAGGCATTCTCTTGGATGAGATGGAAAATATAGGTCATCTCTTGGCTGAAGCCAACTCTGTGTAAGTGAGGATTTTACTGTTACGTAAGTGGCGAAACTGCTGAGGAAACGCCTGTCCTTGCAGAGAGGGGCTTCAGCAGGTTGGGAGGGACTCTCCTCTGATCTCCTCACCCACTGTCACCCTCTTTCCCTCATCTTGGATCAGTATAACAGCTGCCCAATGGTCTAATGGTAGAGCAGAACTTTTTATTCTGTCTTGGAGAGGGTGCAGCCAGAGTGCTCTTTGGAGGCAAGAATGTGGGTGCTATTCCTTGGAGAGAGCCATGATGTTGTGAAGGGTGGATGGTCAGCGAGGAAGAGGAAGACCCTCAACCAGGTGGATTGACATGGTGACTGCTACAGTGGGCCGTGTGTGTCAGGAAGTGTAAGGATGGTGCAGGACAGAGCAGGGTTCAGATCTTTTGTTCATAGTGTTGCTATGAGTCTCTGCAGCCCGTTTAACAGTTTACTGTTGTTATTGTTATGTGCTGTTGAGTACACGACTCATAGTGACCCTATGCACAGTAGCTCTGAACCCTGCTCTATCCTGGGCCAATCTCACTGTCTCTGACACATCTACCCTCATTCTCCAGCTGTCAAGGACCTTTCTAAAGTTCTAAAGAGCAATGATGTCAGTCTAGAGACTAAGGTGTGCCTAATCAAGGCCACAGTCTTTGTAATTCTTTGTTATGAATCAGAAAGTTGGAAAATGACCAAAGAGGACAGAAAAAAATTGTATGCCTTTGAGTTGTGGTGCTGGAGAAGAGTACTGATTATACCATGGACTGCTGTGGAAATGAACAGATCTATCCTGGAGATGGGGAAGCCAAACTGCTCCTTGGAAGCAAGAATTTTTAGGCTCCATCTCACATACTTTGGCCATGTTGCCAGGAAGGACCTGGACAAGGACAAGGGTCTACTACTCCTGGTTATTTCCTAAGTGATCCCTAAGTATGTTCCCTCTACACAGCCATCTTTCTCAGCAGGACTTCGGCCCTAAATGTCTAGGTATTTCCCATGAGCTGAACTGAATGTTAACAGAAAAACAACAGACCGCCATGCTGAGCTTTCTCAAAGAATGGAGAAAGTTCAGCTACTGCGGAACCAAATGTATGCTTTGCCTTTACCAGGCTCCATATTCAGCCCTACAGGGTTTAGCATGTTTGGAAAAGCCCTCACTAGTCTCATCAATCTATGTGAGAAAAGGATTCGGAGACAAAGAGAGCAAGCAACTTGCTATTTCCTTTCTCCTTCTCCTTCTCCTTCTCCTTGTCCTCCTCCTCCTCTTCCCCCTTCTCTTCTTCATCTTCCTCCTCTGCCTCATTCTTTCTCCTTTTCCCTCTCCCTCTCCTCTCCCTCCTCCTCCTCCTCCTCCTCCTCCCCCCCCTTTTCTTTCGCTTCCGCATTTCCCCCATTCATTAACCAGACAGCAAGTCTCAAGCGGTGTCTCCTGCTGGATCCACCCTGATGGTCTTTCCTCCTGGGGAGATCGAGCAAACAAAGCCTATGTCTAGAGCTGCTGAACTCTGTTTAAAGGAGACCAAAGTTTGTGAGTCCTATCCAGGGTTCATACCAGCTGCTGGTAGCTGAGGACACACACAGCCCTCGTCGTCTGAAGGTCGATGTGGAGGGAAAGGTAGCTGATGAACTTTTCTAGATCTGTGTTAAGGAGAAGTCCTCTCGATCAGAGTGATAGCCTGGAGAACCAAGAGAAGCCAAGAACCCAGTTAACTATTATATCTGAATTTTAGAGTCCTTTAGCTTTTTAAAAATGGGGTATCTTAAAACTTTAGTGTGGGACAAAGGAAACATGTATAGATTTCACTTGCTGAATGGTAAGTTTGTGGCCTCTGGGATAAAAAGCAACATCTTTTATTTGCTTGATGATGCTTTACATAACTTCTCTCAGAAGTTTCTCTTCTCTCCACCCACTTCACCTTCTTCTGGAAGCATTTCCTTTGACTTATACAACCACTTTCTTATTTTGTGTTGATTTGAGTGATTGTTATTAACCCAGGTTAATTGACAGATTCTCTGACCAGGATATCTCTTGTCTGAAACCCATTACACACCCAGCCTATACCACTAGTGTACTGTCTTCCAAGCACTATTTTATGGTATCTCATAATTACGACTTCTTTATTGCCCAACTTCTCTTGAGTGGTGTATTTTTCCCCAGCTGGTTACAAGCTATTTGAGGGAAAGCCTCAAACTGTTTTGTAATCTCCTCTAGTAAGGGGTATATATACAATGTTATTGTTGTATACTGTTGAACCCGTCAGAACCCACTCATATCTGACCCTCTGATAGGTTTTCAGAGGGAGTATATTGAAAGAACGGTTGTTGTTCTGTTATGTGCCGTCAAGTCACTTGCGACTCATAGCGACCCTGTGTACAACAGCCCTAAACTCTGCTCTGTCTTGTGCCAATCGTACTGACTCTGACACACCCATCCAGATTACCCCAGTCACTGAATCAATCCACCTCATAGAGGGCCTTCCCCTGCTGCGCTGTCCCTCCACCCTACCAAGGATGATGTCTCTTTCCAAGGACCTGCCCTTCCTTACAAAATGTCCAAAGTATATCAGACGAAGCCCCAGAATCTTTGCCTCCAAGAAGCCTCCTGGTTTAACCCTCTCCAGGATAAATCTGTTTGTTTTCTTGGCAGTCCATGGTACATTCAATACTCTTCTCCAGCACCACAGCTCAAAGGCATCAATTCTCCTTCTATCCTCCCTAGTCATTGTCCAACTCTCTGATGCATAACAAGTGATTGCAAAGACCATGGGCTGTATCAGATGCACCTTAGTCTCAAGAGAGACACCGTTGCTCTTCAGTACTTTAGAGAGGTCCCTAACAGCAGACTTTCCTATCACAATATGTCTTTTAATTTCCTGGCTACTGGTGCCGAGAGTGTTGACCAAGGAGCCGAGCAAACTAACGCTGTGAACAATCTCTATCTCTTCACCATCCATCCTGATGCTGCCAATTGGCCCAGTGGTAAGAATCTTTGTCTTCTCAAGTTGGGAACAGGAAATCATTTCTGATAGATGCTAATAAAACCAAGCAACATAGGAATGGACATTAATGTCTGGGTCCTAGAGAAAGACGCCACGAAAAGGATAAGATATTTTCCCTATCTCGGCGTTGAATCCCTGGACATCAGGGACTAAATTTTTTTTTTTTTCTGCATAAAAACCAACACACAGGAAGTAGTGAAGGCATCAGTGGGTAAATCTCCCTTCTAGTTGCTGGAAACGGTAACAGCATCGGTGTTCTCCCTGAAGAGGGCGAGAACTTTTGTCAGCCATTCAGACTTTGCTTGAAGCTGGATGATAACTGTTATGAATTTCCTGTTCCTGTTCAAAAACAAATCAAGCTCATAGGAAAAGAAAAAAACTCTTCTTGTCCTTAGCAACCAGTTTTCCTGGGAATCTGCACACAGCAAATTCTAAATTTTTGCAAGTACGAGTCTGATTTCACTTTTCTGTCATTTGCATAGCTGTGCAGTAGTGACAAACCAATTAAGCCTTGTCCTTAATATCACCTCGATATGGTAATAAAATACGTACTACAAAATCAAAGTCGCCTAATTCATTCGGCAGCTATATGAGATGCAGCGCAAGCTTGATTGTTTGAGGGAAGATAAAAACAGCAGCACAAATTGGGCTAATTTAAACTCCAACAAAAGGTCGGCTGGCAAAAAGCGAAGACCTCTGTGACCTCTCCCTCAAATCCTGGAGGCTATAAATCCCACCGAACGGCTTAGGGCTTGATGAAGCAAGTCCAACAAAGGATAGTCAACATTGTAATTATTGTTCAATTACGGCCGGAATAATAAGCCTGGTTTTTATTTGTCAAAGGACTGGGCTTTAAGTCATTGGCAAAATGGCTGTAATGAATGGTGGAACGCTGTAGGTTACATAAGTAATTAAAGAAAAAGCATAAAAGCAAGCATTCATGATTGGTTGAAACCCTGAAAAGTATCCATCAAGTCTTTGGAAAGTCAAGGTTACAAGGGCAGCTACAATGCAAAACGCAAGAACAACAATCCATGCAGGTTTCACAATCTCCAGTGTCTCATTTTATCAAAAAGTTCAGCCAAGGAGGGAAGAGAAATTGAAAAACCTGTGGGATGCCAAACCGCAAGTTACGTGACCTTGGGTTTTCCTTGAGAAGTATCTCAAAAACAAGAAGCAGGATGTTCTCTGAACCAAAAGTTAGGATCTGTGTAACACTTCGTGGTGTCTTTTATAATAACTCTTTTAAAAAAACAATTAAAGAATGACTGGAAGAAGAGTCAACCTTTAATTATTTTAAGATGTGTTTATGCTTCGTTTTTCCTAAAACACAATGCAGTGTGCTTTATAAAGACCATAAAGCTGATTATTAAATAATTTCAAAATGCTATATTGCCTGAAAAGCATGCTAAATTATTATTACTTCTAGTCATTAAATGGAAATTATTTCTAAAATGTATTTTGTTGTTGTTTTTGACCTATTCCATTGAATACTTTGTAATAATTACTAATGTAAATAAATATGACTGAGAGGACGTTAGCTAACCATTGTCTTCTTCCAAATATATTTCTGTGATTGATCAAGAAGTTAAAAACGGAACGAAACTATGACACCTTTTGACAAGAAATGGAATCCCTTTTGAAACATAAATGAGTTTTCTTTCTTTGTATATATGCTTTAAATTTCACAAGTCCATGGTTTTGGCTCTATGGTGTAATTGAACAGCTTTAGGTGAGCAATTCCCAAGGTTACAGAGATCTTGTATAATCATCCTAGTGGAGCAATTTCATAAACACAGAGAGAAAAAGGTCAAAGTCTTTGGCGTATTCTTCCAGCCTGAACTGAAGGGGATGCGAGTGAGGTGATAAAGCTGGGGTGACGTTGGCAGGCCTCCAGGGCTTTGCTTTATGTTGATGGAAAGAAAGAAGCCCATGAAACCTTCTGGTTTTAGCATTGTTAGCAAGACTCAAACTCAAACCTCTGGCAAAGCTCAACGCTCTGTTTCTAAGAAAAGAGGTTTGCACAGCTCAGAAAACCTTGGACATCAAATAGCTCTTACAAAACAACATTTTGATGATTTAAGTGTAAATGAATCAGAAACATATGGATTAAATTTCTCTTAAAATTCACATGGGTTTAAAAATTAAGGGTGAAAGCGCTTGGCAAATGAGCTTTGAGTGTTACTGAATCCAAAAGGTTTGAAAAATAGTTGAAGCTGTTTAACGAACCCGAGGCAGAGCTGCCTCCTTCAGGGTCTCCTCCTGACCTCTGTGACTGCGGCTTCCTGCTTTCCTCCAAAGGTGAGTCAGATGGTTCCTCATCCTGTCTTCTCACCAACAGAGCAAGGTGGATGACCTTTGCTAATTACCATTTACTCATCCCCAGGTACCTGAAAGAACTTTCAGGAAGGTGAAGTTAGGCCTAATCACTTCATATTTTTGCAAAAGTCTGATGTGCTTGTTACTTCGAATGCTAATATTTTCCCAAGTGCAAAAGGGAGAAATCCTCGGTTAGAAATAAACGGTTAGAAATAAACAGACAAACCCTTAGTTCCTTTCCCAGACTGATCGAAGCTAAGTCTAGAGGCAGAACTGATTATCTCCATAGGAAACTAAGCCTTATTTGTACAGTGTCTATACATTTGAGGAGCACTTACTATCAGATCTCATCAGGATGACCCACCATTGTTTTCGGAGTGATTGGCTTGATCATCACAATGTTCCATTTTAATTCTTATTCAGCCCACCAAGAAAAAGTAGGTGCTTAATACTTGTAGAGGGAAAGGAGGTCCTGAGAAATCAATGAAACAAAGGATATAATTATCTTTTTTAAATGTACAAATGTGGGAATACATTTGGTGATGGTTTTGAGGCAACATGATGAATATGAAATAAGATGATTAAAACCTTATTTCCTAACTATTTTATCACTGTGTACTAAAAATGTAAAGGAGAGAACATTTAAATGACTCTGTATACCAGAATAAGTGAAAAATAATTTAAAACCTTATTATCTAAGTTATCTGAAATACTTCAATTGGTATACCATCTATTTCTGGGGCCTTATTTTTTGCTATTTCCTTCAAAGCAGCTTGAACTTCTTCCTTCATCACCATAGGCTCTTGCTCATATGTTATTTCTTTAAATTCCTCTGT
>NW_006399985.1:1729978-1740562 GCF_000299155.1 Elephantulus edwardii | reverse complement strand
GGCACATAACAACAACAACAATAACAACAACATTATCTAAGTAATATTAGTCCACATAAATGGATCCACCCTCTTTTGTTGAAGGTCATGAATAATTCTGCCAGTGGTGTAAAGGTTAAGTCCAGGATACAGTATCTTTACAAGGCTGCCTGTTTCATGATTCCGTGTCTGTATCTAGTGTCACAAGAACAAGCAGAATGTTTATTCCTGTAAGGAGATACTATGAAAGAAAAGTAAAGGGTGAATCACAGCCAGTTAAATTATTTATGCCAGAAGATACAAAGAAACGCAGCAGTAGGAGAGAAAATACCTTCATACCTATAATCACCGAAAGAATTCTTTTTTAGATGTAATTGCATATACATAGTCTTTTCCTCCATTTCTAAAAGCTTATGTTTATTAATATTTGGTAAACTAGCAAAGTTATAAACAGGAAATCTTCCACAAATCAACTTTGACACAAATGCCAGCAGTCTGATACTTATCCTGCCCCACTCTACCACCTCAGAGTTTTTAAAGGTTATGTGTTTATAGGGAGATCTGGTGGCCTAGTGGCAAGAAGCTGCACTGCCATCCAGAAGGCATGCGGTTCAAGGCCACCAGATGCTCCACGGGAGAAGGATGGGCAATCTCCTCCCATGTGATTAACTGCCTCTGAAAACCCGCCAGAGAGTCATCTATGGGTCAGTTCCACCTCTACGGTGCACAATGTCTACATGTGTTTATACATATAATGTCACAAATACATCAGCCGCATTAAAATTAGACTCATACTGCAACTACAAATTTGTATTTCCAATTAGTCCAACAATAATAACCTCTCCTGTTTGCAAATATTCCACATTTTTATGACTACAAAAGACCTAATGTAAGTTATATAACTTTAGATGTTTAATTTGTTTAGTATTTTACAATTTTGAAACCACTTATTGATGGGTAAAGTCCATTTTGAACACTCTTCTGGTGATTATTTTAAGCAGAACCCAGTGTAAAATGAAAAATTACAGTGAATATTGATCACTTTCTAGGGATATGACCCTGTCATAAGTACTTCATATGTATTATCTCATTTGTCACTTCCGAGCTAAATAAGTATTACTCTTCCTATTTTACATCTTAAAAATTGAAAACCTAGTGAGACGTAAAGTTAGGATTGGCCCTTCTCAAAGTCTGTGTTGAATATAATTAATGTGCCAAATCTGCCTTAAGTAGTTTAAGGTTGACAGTGTAGAAAGGGAGCTCTGGTGGCCTCGTGGGTAAGGAGTTGTGCTGTCAATCCACAGGTGCATGGTTCGAATCCACCAGTGGCTTCACTGGAGAACAAAGGACAGTCCCCTCCTCTATGATTTTCATGCTCTGAAAAACTACTGGAGGATCAACTAGGCATTGATTCTGACTTGACAGCGCATAATAATAACAAGGTAGAAAGAGGAACCAACTGCGTCTTCTGTGTGAACCAAGAAGGTCCCTGGTAGGGGAAAATGGATTGACGTGGACTGCGACTTTAAAGGCTAGTGGCACCGATTCACCCTGTCACACTGCAGAAGAAAAGTACAGTGAGATTGTGAGTGAACCCTATTATGATTGGCAGCACTGTGGATGACTTGTGCCCTGATGCATGAGGCGTTGCCAGAAGATAGAAGTTTGGTTGTGAGAGTGCATTAGGCGTGTTAATTTGGGCGTGTGCATCAATCAAGGGTGCTGACTTGTATGACAAAAAAAAAAGAGAACATGAATTTTTGTTTAACTTGTTTTCTTAATTATGAAGCTGGATCTTTTTAATAAGCTGGATCTTTTTCTTACACTTATTTCCACTTTCACTTTTGTGAACAATCTTTATTTGTTCTTTTCCCATTTCCTAATTAAAGTCTTGTGTTGATCGATTTTTAATTTTTTCAAAATTTCTGTAAATAAATTACCCATTTGACATATGCCTTTAATTATACACTGATTACTTTTTCCCTTTGCCCTGTACCATAGATTCAGATCCGGCTGGCACAGGACGAGACTGCCCCTCCTTCTCCAGTGGAGCACCTGGAGGAGTTGAACTGCTTGCCTTCGAGATTGTAGCTTCTTGCCACTAGGCCACCAGAGCTCCCTCACTAATTACATTTCTATGAAAGAAAAAAAGATGCAATGTTTCTGTGCTGTGCAAGGATTGGTCACTAGTCTCTCTGACTCATTTGTCTTCCTATCAGGGCATTCATGTGGCAATGATGTTAGAAACTATGTCCCTGGTATTTCAAATACCAGCAAGGCCATCCATGGTGGACAATTTTCAGGACAGTGTCTACACTAGACAAACTAGGTGGAAAGCAGCACTAGGGATTCACCTCTGGAATAGTTGCCAGTGAGAAAGAAATCCATGAGCAGCACTGGGACAATCTCTTCTATGGCCCTGAAAGACGAGGCCATCAGGGTGGAAGGCAGAATGAAGGTTGTGCAGTGGAGCGTACTTGGGGCGGGAATGGAGGGGCATTGTATACCAATGAAGGAATTTTTCTTTTCCTTTTCAAAGAGAAGAGTGAATTGGGTGGGAGGGGTGGGGCAGGGAGAAAAATGCAACAACGAATGAGTGGAAATCCAAAATCTCTGTAAATGTTCATTAAAATTAATTTTTAAAAATTCAAAAATAAAATAAAAAATGCTACCGAGGACGAGTTGCGTCCTCCGAGGAGACCTTACTATGAATATGGAGGGATCACGCTCTCGGGACCTTTATTTATGGAAGTACCTTCACTTTTGGATGTTGTTGTTCGTTGTGTTCTATGGAGTCGGAACCAACCCAATGCTGACCCTCCAGCAGGTTTTCAGTCAGTTAATCGCACAGGAGGAGACTGCCCATCCGTCTCCTGTGGAGCAGCTGGTGGCCTCGAACTGCGTGCCTTCGGGATTGCACAGCAGCTTCTTGCCACTAGGCCACCAGAGCTCCCTACTTTTGGATAGGAAGAACATTAACATGAAAAGAAATAGCTAAAAACACCCATTAATAATCAACATACATCATATAGAAAGAAGAGTTCTAAGAAAATTGCAAGTTACCAACAAAGACATGAAACACATAAAGGCCAGTACCCTAAGCATTAGAGAACCTCAGGGGACTAGTAGTTACCATATTCAATTGGGCTGTCACATCGTCTACTATGTAAAGAAGGATTAAAGGGACGTTTCAAGATCTGTCCCGAATCAGAAAGCTGTAGTGACAGGATAATATCCACGAGCACACCAACGAGACCTATTAATATGACTATTTTTTAAAATCTACACACTAACTCAAAAAAAGTCAAAGACGAAGAAGCTGAGAATTTGTGTGCAAACTTCTGAAGTCTCAAATTGATCCTACATAAAATCAAGATACTTTGATAACTCCTTTGGGTGACCAGGCCACCAGAGCTCCCTGGCATAAACAAAAGTCGTCGTCACGGTTGGACCAATAACCAACCTCATCTCCAAGAAATGACAAAAGGACGGACGTTGTATAAGAATTCATTTTGCTTGGATGCACAATCAACACTCATTGATGCTGCAGCCAAGAACTCAAATAGCATGTTGTAGGGGACAAATCGGTGGCAAAGGAGCTCTTTAAAGGGCTAAAGAGCAAAGACATCATTGTCCGTTCCATGGTGCACCTAAGCCAGGATGCTTTCATTCGCTTCATAGGCATATCAAAGTTGGACAATGGATACTGAAGACTGTGGGAGGATTTCATGCTTCTGAATTGTGATGTTCGTGAAAAATATTGAATATAGCATGGGTTGCCAACAAGAACAAACATCTGTGTCAGAAGAAGTGGGGCCGGTATGTGAGAACTTGTCTCACATACTTTGAGTGTGTTATCCAGATGGGCCAGTACCTGGAGAAAGACAGCATGCTTGGGAAGCAGAAAGTCAGTGAAAACCAGGCCTTCAATTTGCTGCACTGACTTTCATGAGCTCAGCCACAGCGCTGAGTATGAGGCTGACACAGACCCGGGCTGTGTTTCCTTCTCTTATAAAGTCTGTCTGTGTGAGTTAGGGCTCACTCAAAGGGACCTAACCCATGAACATGGGTTGCCATAAATTAGAATCAATTTGAGGTCAAACTTGTTTGTAAATTGATTAATCTTAGCAGTTCTTTCAGAGACATTAAACTGTATTTTTTGTTTTCATTTTCCACATGAAATTCTCTGATTTATCTAAAATGTGTTTGATGTTTAAAGTGGATACTCTATTTTTTTCTAGAATTGTTTGTTAAATATTTAATATTTTTTATTATTACTTTGGAGCTCTGGTGGCCTAGTGTCAAGAAGTTGTGCTGCAGTCCTGAAGGCACATGGTTCAAGACCGCCAGTTGCTCCATGGGAGAAGGATGGACAATCTTCCTGCCATGCGATTAACTGCATCTGAAAAGCCACTGGAATATCAGCTACGGGTTGGTTCTGACTCAACGGTAAATAACAACAACATTATTTGGGATGTTTGTCTCATTCATACATATATAGATATGGGTATAGATACAAATACACCAGAAGACAGTCATTAGAACAGAGCAAGGAAACACTGTGTGGTTCAAAACCACAAAAGAATGCATTAGGGATGTGTCCTCTCTTCATACCTTTTCAATCTGTACGTGGACCAGATAATTCAGGAGGCTGGACTTTATGAAGAGAAACATGGCATCAGGATTGGAGGAAGACTCATCAACAGCCAGAGATATGGAGATGTCACAACCTTGCTTGTTGAAACTGAGGAGGACCTGAGGCATGTGCTGCAGTAGGTCAAGGATTGCAGTCTTTAATATGGTTTGAAGTTCAACATCAAGAAAACAAAGATTCTTATCACTGGGCCAATTGGCAGCACCATGATAGATGGAGAAGAGATTGAGATTGTTAATAATTTCAGCTTGCTATGTTCCATATTCAGCACTCTTGGCACCAGTAGTCAGGAAATCTAAAGACTAATTGCTTTGGGAAAGTCTGCTATCAGGGACCTTTCTTGATAGCTAAAGAGTGTGAATGAGCAATGATGTCAGTATAGAGACCAAATTACCCTTTCTTGATCCAGGCCATGGTCTTCATAGTTCCTTCTTCCACATCAGAGAGCTGGACAATGACTAAGGATGATAAATGAATCGATGACTTTGAGTTGTGGTGCAGAAGATTGCCAACATATCATGTACTTCTAAGAGAACAAACAGATCTGAGCTGGAGAAAGTGAAACCAAGTTGTTCTTTGGAGACAAGTATTATGAAGCGTCAAGTGACATACATTGGGCATGTCACCAGGAGGAACTAGTCCTTGGAGAAGGACATCATGCTTGGGAGGGTGGAGGAGAACGCATAAGAGAAGAAGACCCTGGAAAAGGTGAATTGACACAGTAACTGTGGCAAAGGGGAGAGGTGTGTCAGAGACAGTGAGATTGGCTCAGGATAGGGCAGGGTTCAAAGCTATTGTGCATAGGGTCGCTGAGTTACAGGCACCTCGATGGCACATAACAACAGCAAGCAGCCTAGTGGTAAGAAATTGTGTGGCCAACTCAAAGGCATGGGTTTGAATCCTCCCTTTGTTCCATAGGAAAAAGATGAGCAGTCTCCTCCTGTGAGATTTACAGCCTCTGAAAATCTGCTGCAGGGTCAGCTGTGAGTTGATTCCAACTCTATGGTGTCCAACAACGTATCATCTTATCCTGTTTGTTTGCTTGATTTGTAATTGTGCATTGGCGATGACGATTTCATCTTGGTCAGATCCACAATCAACTTGACGCCAGCAGTCAGGACATCAGGTATGAGTGTCAATGGGAAAATGTGTTGTCATGTACCTCTCCGGAGGGAGAAAGATCAAGGATGTTAGTCTAGAGGCTGAAGTGCACCTGATCCAGGCCATGGTCTTCTCAATGACTTGTGCATATGAGAACTGGACAAGGAGTAAGAAATACAAAGAAAAAGGTGGATTGGCACAGTGACTGTGGCAATGTGGTCGGGTGTGTCAGAGGGGGTGAGGTTGGCCCAGGATGGGGCAAGGTTTAGAGCCATTCTTCATAGGATCGCTATGAGTTGGAGTCAACTTGATGACACGTAACAACTGGCACTAAGATTTTGGAGTTACTGTACTTATTTGTTGATTGTATGTTGGCTTCTTTTTCTCTGATTTTTGTGTATAGGTTTTGTTCTATCCTGATGGGCTAGCTAGGCATTTTCCTTGGTGTCTGTTTAAGTAGTTCTGGGACTCTCCTTCTCTGTCTGGGGGCCTTGTGTAACTGGCGAGCACGGGAGTGCAGGTTGGTGCGGATGAAGCCAGGCTGAGCAGCTATGAGCCAGAGTCCATCGCTGACCCAGTCGTAAGTGGCAGCACTTGCCCACTGGACAGGGCTGGATGGTGTGTGCGCATCATTCTGCATCTTAACATGGTTTCTGCCGTGGGGACAAGGCACTGTTTTCCCACCACTGTTTTCCCACTCTTTCCTTTTCAGGTCAGTGTTTAATCCAATCCTTGAACTGCTCCTTGGATGCTCAGCACCCTGGGATCATCAATAGAATGTATCACGTGTTTCCTTGGGTTTCTGCTGCTGAGTCAATGCTTATTTGATTAAACTCTCTGTGAAATTATGTCTTTTTTTAAAAAAAAATAATTTTAATGAACATTTGCAGAGAATTTGGATTTCCATTCATTCATTGCTGCACTTCTCTACCTGCCCAGCCCTCTCCCCCCGCCCCCCAGTTCACTCCTCTCTTTCAAAAGTAAAAGAAAGACTCCCTCCCTGGTACACAATCTCCCCTCACCCCTCCCACCGCCCCAAGTACATTCCACTATGCAACCTTAATTGTGGACTCTTGTGAAATTATGTCTTTAGCAGTGATTTCAGCCCCTGGATTAATTTTATCTTTCTTCTAATATTTTAGAAACTTTTTTCTTCTAACTTCTTAGTCTGTTAATACTAAAAAAAAAAAAATTGTTCTACTCTTTTAAAATCAAACATCAAGACCTTTGCTTGATTATTGCTGTTGTCGTTGTTTTTAAGTGCCCTCGAGTTGTAGGTGACTCATAGCAACCCTATGAACACAAGCCCTCAACCCTTGCGTGACTTTCACTCTTTCTCCAGGCTCATAGGGTTTCCAGAGGCAAACTACTTATGGAAGTGGATGCCACTCTGTTTCCAAGCTTGTTTAGATTGGGGAGCTCCACCAAACACTGTCCATCATGGGTGACCATTCTTGCATTTGACTCATCAGTGTCACAGTGTTCGGCTTCACAGCAACCACAAGTACAGCAAGTGGTCATACCAGGGTTATATGACCTAGAAATATGTTTGATCAAAAACAATTAAAAACAGGACCGAGGGCTGTATTGCTTTTATATTATCTCATAAATTTATGTGCTTTCATATTCTTTAGACATTGAAAATATCAACTTAACCTCTTCATTGAACCATAAACTATGAAGAATAGTTATTTTAAACTAAAACCTAAGTTTTATGTTTTCAATCTATTTGTATTGTGGTTAGAAAAAAAATATCATTAGGATGATGACTCACGCAGATTTGTTAAAATTGGTTTTGTTGTCTAGCATGTGGCAAATACTGATATAAAAACTATACGCTTGGAACAATGAATGAATGGAAGTCCACAGTCTCTGTAAACTTTTATTTGTTTTAAAACAAAAAGTGATGAGGGAAAAGAAAAGAAATACATGTTTGGGAGTAACGCGTATTCACATATTTTCTTTATTGCTCTAATTTATTCGTTCATGCGTACTCCGCTCTTTCCCTCCCCTAAGTGCCTTGTAATGCCTGTCCTGTTCCAGGTTACTGACTGTCACACACATAGTTTCTAACGGTTCGTTCCTTTCTGATTGTCCTTCCTTTTACCCATTCCGGTGGCGTGTTCATTATCTATCTATTCTTTTCCTGCTCTCCTCCTCCTCTATCTTAATCCTGTTATTACAATAATGGGCTTATACAGTTACCTATCCTTTTGTGACTGAAATATTTCACTTAGCTTGATGTCTTTCAGACTCGTTCATGTTGTGTCATTTTAGGGGTAATCCTTGCCTGGTCCCTGTTTTCAGGGGGAATGCTGTTAATCTCTCTCCACTGAGGATAATGTTGGCTGTTGGTTTAGATTATGTTGTTGTTATGTGCCATCGAGTCACCTGCCATTCATAAGCAACTCTATGTACAATGGTTCTGAAGCCTGCCCTACTCTGAGCCAGTTCCACTGACTCCAAAACACCTACACCTCCATTACCCCAGTTACTGTGTCAATCCATCTCATTTGCTGTCTTCCTCTTCTGTACTGTCCCTCCATCCTTATGAGCAGGATGTCCTTATCCAAGGACAAGTCCCTCCTGTCACATGACCAAAATATGGGAGACAGAGCTTCAAAATCTTAGCCTCCAGGGAGAAACTTGGTTTTACGCTCTCTAGGACAGACCCATTTGTTTCCTTGGCAGTCCATAATATGTTCAAGACTCTTCTCCAGGACCACAACTCAAAGGCATCAATTCTTCTGGTATCGTTAGTCATTGTCCAGCTCTCTGTGGCCTGGATCAGGGGCATCTTAGTCTCTAGACTTACATCATTGCTTCTCAGTACTCTGGAAAGGTCCCTGACCACATATTTTCCCAGTGCAATTTGTCTTTTAATTTCCTGATTGCTGAGTGTTGATTGTGGAGCCAAGCAAGCTGTAATTGTTAACAATCTCTTCTTCATCTATCATGGTACTGCCAGTTGGCTCAGTGGTGAGAATGCTATTAATTATGTTGAAGAAATCCCCCTCTATATTTATCTTGTTAGATGTCTTTATCAGGAAAGGGTATTGGATTGTGTCAAAAGCTTTTACCACATCAATTGAGATGATCATGTGGGTTTTGTCTTTTGTTTTATTGATGAGCTGGTTCATGATTATTGTTTATCTTATGTTGCATCATACTTACATGCCTGTTATGAATCCCTCTTAGTTATAATGTATTAGTCTTTTAATATACTGTTGGAGTCTATTGGCTAGTATTTTGTTTAGTTTTATGCCTATGTTCATGAGAAATGTTGGTCTGTACTTTTTGGAGAAGGGTGGTGGTGATGTCTTTCCTAGGTTCTGGTGTCAGAGTTACATTTGTTTCATAGAATGAGTCCAGGAGTAGTCCTTCTTTTTTCTATTTTCTGAAGAAGTTTATGTAGAATTGGTGGCGTCTCTTACTTGGAGAGGGATGTCACATTTGGGAGGGTGGAGGCACAGCACAAAAGAAGACCCTTGATGAGATGGATTGAATTAGTGACTGGGGTAAAGGGGTTAGATGTGTCAGAGACAATAAGATTGGCAAGAGATAGAGCAGAGTTAAGGGCTATTGTACATAGGGTCGCTATGAGTCGCAGGCTACTCGATGACATATAACAACAACAACTTCTCTGAATATTTGGCAAAATTGATTGGTAAAGCCAGAGAGTCCAGGGCTTTTCTTTGTTGAGATTTGTTTATGAACTGTTCAATTTCTTCTTTTGTGATAGATCTTTTCAAGTGTTCTACTTCAGCCTGTGTCATTTTGGGTAAATTGTGACCTTCTAATTATATGCCCATTTCCTATAGATTTTCAGATTTGTTAAAATATAGTTTTTAATAATAGTCCATAATTTCACAATTTTATTTCAGTGGGATCTGTTGTCAAATTGTCCATTTCATTGCTCATTTGTTTCAAATAGTACAAATGAGCAATGAAATATTTGTGGCTTTTTTCTCTTTTTATTTTGTTAAGCATAAAATACCTATATATGACCAATATGTCAACTCTTTAATGTATTATTTGGAAGCATCCTCTACACTATTTCTAATTATGCCTTTTATTTAAAAGTCTCTTTTACCTGATAATAAAAAGTGATAATAAAAGTTCTAGAGAGAAGGTATTTTTTTCTCTCTTTTTATGGATTAAAAAACTAGTTATTCTCAATTACAACTGTTATAATTATTATTTGTTTGTGTTTAATTTGTACCACATCTAGCTAGTCAGAGGACTTTGAAGTTGAATTCTGTGCTCTCTTCGTTCTGGGTTGCTTACTTTCTTTTTTTAAGTATATTGGGTTTTTTTTCATTCATATACATTGTGTTTTACGCATGTGCTTTGTGTTCATACCTTCATTCATATGTTATTTCATTCATGTACATTGTGTTTTATACACTCATTTATATTTTATATATTTTATTACCATTTATCTGTCGATTATCACCCCTTGTTTTCAAGTCCCTATTGAATTTTTCTTTTTCCTTCACCCTCTGTCCCCCACCTCACCCCTCCCACTCATGTGTACAGAATACAGTAGGTCCTCCACAAGGGAGGCAGGGGTCGGGTGGGAGGGTGGGGGTAGAGGGAGGCGTTGATGGGTGGAGGAGAAGGGATGGAGCTGAATGCTGGCGGAGCGGGGGGATGAGACCACTACCTATTCTATCCTCTGAAGTGGGGGCAGGACCGGCACACCCTGGACAGCACCAGATAATGCATAATTCCAGTGTTGCTTACATTTTCAGTTATAATGTAAATAATTCTATTAAGTTTTTCAACTCAGATCTTAAAATAAAATATGCTTTTGAAGTTTATGATTAAATTTCTTTTAAAAAGTAATA
>NW_006399985.1:1722594-1729871 GCF_000299155.1 Elephantulus edwardii | reverse complement strand
CACACGCCCCAACCGCACCCCCACCCCAGATATAATCCACTCTGCAACACTCATACCATACTCTTATGATAAACATAATGCCCTAAAATATAATACTTTTAAACTATTCTCTCCCCCATAGACTTCAATTCAGTAAACATAATAGATACTTTTCTCAGATACTAAAATAAGTAAAATATATCTTTTTCAATTCAATACTTGATTGTTATATCTGCTTCTAAAAGGTGTAATGCTATCCAGCATTTTGAACAACAGTGTCAGTCTAGAGACTAAGGTGCACCTGATCCAGGCCATGACTTTCTGCATTGTTTGCTATGCATCTGAGAGCTACATAATGAGTAAGGATGAGAGAAGAAGAATTGATACCTTTGAGCTACGGTGCTGGAGAAATGTATTGAACAAAGCATGAACTGCCAAGAAAACACACAGGTCTTTCCTGGAGAGGATGAAACCAGGTTGGTCCTTGGAGGCAAGGAAGCTCCATCTCATATCCTTTGGGCATGTTGTGGAAAGACATCATTCTTGGAAGAGTGGGGAGTCAGCACAGGAGAGGAAGACCATAGGTGAGGTGCATTGACACAATGACTGTGGCAACGGGGGCAGATGTCAGAGATGGGGAGGTTGGCTCAGGATATAGTAAGGTTCAGAGTGGTGGGTCATAGGGTTGCTACAAGTTGTAGTCAACTCAACAGCACGTAACAAGAACGTTGTTATTTTCTTTCAAATATTTCTAAACTGAGAAGCCTATCTAGACTTGACTTTGACAGCACATGCTCTTTTCCCTGGCATCTGTCCTTTTGGGGATGTTTTTGTTTTCCTGAACAGCAATCAATAACCGTGCTTTCTCATAGAACTTGTTATTACTTAGCATAGTGGTGTGGCGCCACTGCAAATAAGCTCTAGAAATCTGGCCTTAAATTAAAATAAATGAAGGGAGAGGCTGAAAGGAACACAGAGAGAAACAAGAAGAATTGTAAGGCTAGAGGTCCCTGGGTCTTCTTTGAAGAAAGTAAGTTCCAAGACATGCAGTCATCAAAAATCAAGGTTGTCTTAATGTTAGTGTTGAGAGCAGGTGTAATTCATGATTTGTTGGACTGTCTCCTTAACCGTCCCCAACTCCCTTCACTGTCATATGGGAAAGCTTCATACTCTAATGAAAGCAATGGAGGGTTCATTAGACCGTGTGACCAGATTCATGTTTATCCTTGAACTCATTTAACTTCTTTGAGTCCCAGTTGTCTTTATTTATCAACAAAAATACTAGAGTGTTTCAAAATTCTTTCTTGATTTTGTAATTGCTCCATAGCTCCCAATCTCATCAATAGGGAGACAATGGGGGTTTTCGCAAGCAATGTGACTCATGAAAGGGAAAAAAAGAAGCTCTTTAGTATTAAGATAAGTTGCAATGTCACCCGCAAAATGAGGGAGGGAAACTACAGTCTGAGAGAATAGATTATAAATTTCAGAGGCTTGACAATTTTGTAAAATGTGACTCCATTTACTTTCACGCAGAAGGTCAAATAAAAGGGGGTCCAGGAGGGATCTGTTAAAGCAGAAGCTATATACGAGCCTTTATTTCTCGTGGTCTTCAGTGTATCTATCAAGGAGCATGATTGCCAGCAGTGTTTAAACAAGGTACTCTGGTATTTGGCACAGGAGAAGGAAACTTTCAGATCTGCAGCTCATGGGATTGCTATGCGTCATAGTCAGTTTGGTGACATTTAACAACAAAAATAACAGCTCTGGTACAACCATCTTCTTCTAAATTTAGCCCTTAAATTTCCAAGAAATTCTCTATAAAGCAGAGAAAGTATGAGAAACAGCGTAGTTGAGATTATGTGATATTCAGGAATCATAGTTCTAAGTATGAAGAAGAAGGTGGTGTCATTATTTTGTTGGAGAGAAACATCATGCTTGGAAACGCGGCGCATCAGCAAAGAGAGGATGACCCTTAACCAGGTAGATTAACACAGTGACTCCAGCAACGGGCTCCAGTGTGTCAGGAAGTGTGAAGATGACACAGGATAGGACAGGGTTCCCATCTGTTGCACGGCAGCGTGATGAACTCTGAGTCAGAGCATGGAAGAGGACACGTCACTTGAGGAACACATCGAGCTCAGGACAGACAAAGGAGAAGTAGTCATTTCCTGCACGGGGTTGCACATCCTTGCTCCCCCAGTGACCCACGACACAACCAGAGCCTGTGAGGATGCCTTTGTCAACAGGTCTGCAAAGTCCGTGCCAGTCTCTCAGTCTGCAAAACTCTACTGGAAAATGCATCTCCTTTCCCCAGAGGGAATACATGACTCTTCCCTGGGACTCTCTGAGAGGAATCAAATCAATGACAAAGCAGAGAGAGTGAATATATCGTAAAAATCCTATCTCATTTCCATAATGAAAACTGAGTCAAGACAGATTTGTAGATGAGAAAATAAATGCCCATAATCTCACACTTAAGTGCCCCACACTGTCTCCGATCTTTCACTCCTTTGGACAATTGTGGCAGGAAAGATGTATGTGCCAATGAAGACCACAGATTGCATCGTGGCCTCATCTTTTAGACTCCTGACAAGATATTACCCCTGTTTTTCCACATGTCCTCCTCCAGCAGGCAGAATCCAGACTTTCCCTTCTCCACCCCATCATTCTTCAAAACTTGCAGTTTTTCAAAGGACTTTATCACCTATGAACCTAGATGTTATGTCACCATAGAAACTGAAGGTCCACTTCATTCTCTTAAAACCAGTTATTTCATCAAAGACTGGTAAAAAATGAGAAAAGATTAGATTAGCCTTTATTTTTTAAACTTCTCTTTTTCAAAGCCAGCGTTTTTCACAAGACTGGAATGTGGCCAATTGGGCAAATAACAGGAGAGATTTTTTTTTTTTCAATATTTGTTAGTACTTGCAGTAACTGAACTAAAACAACAAGAACAACTTCAACTCTCTAGGGTCTAAAATTTTCTATGCTGATGGCATTTCGGTTAACTAAGAAAGCAATGAGTAATGTTTCTTCCTCTGCCTTTGTTCTGATGCTTTTTTAAAAGGCTTAATTCAAATTGCTCATTTCCAATCAGTCCTCATTAATATCATTATATGATGCCTATTAAAAACAAACCTCTATGCCTTTGAGTTCTGGTGTTGGAGAAGAGCATTGACTATCTCATGGATTACCAAAAGAACAGCCAGATATGTCTTAGAGAAAACACAGCCAGTGCGTTCTTTAGAAGCAAGGATGGCAAAGCTGTGTCCCAGAAACTTTGTGGATCTTGTTAGGAGTAGCTTGTCCTTGGAAAAGACATCCTATTTGAAAAGGTGGAGGGTCAATGAAAGAGAGGAAGACCCATAGCAACGGGGAATCACACTGAGACTGCAGCAATGGCTCTATTTTGCCAGAGATGACAAGGATGGTACAGGGTCCCGACCTGTTGTTTGTAAGGTCGCTGAGAACCATACTAAGGACAATAACAACAAGATGCTAAAGAGGGCAGTGCGAGTAGAAAAGAAACTTGACCCTTTCATGACTACACATTTATGTTGTTACTGTTGTTGTTATGTGCTGTCAATTCTCCTTTGACTCATAACAACTCTCTCTATACAACAGCCCTAAACCCTGCTCTATCCTGAGCCAACCTTATTGTCTCTGACACACCTACTCACATTACCCCAGTCACTGAATCAATCCATCTCACCAAGAGTCTTCCTCTTTGTGCTGTCCTTCCACCCTCCCAAGCATGACGTCCCTCTCCAAGGACTGGTCCCTCCTTACAACATGTCCAAAGTATGTCAGATGAAGCTTCAGAATCCTTTCCTCCAAGGAGCAGCCTGGTCTCACCCTCTCCAGGACGGACTTGTTTGTTCTTCTAGCAGTCTGTGGTATATTCAATACTCTTCTCCAGCACCAGAGATCAGAGGTATCAAGTCTCCTTCTATCATCCCTAGTCATTGTTCAGCTTTCTGATGCACAGCAAGTAATTGCGAAGACTATGGCCTGGATCAGGCGCTCCTTAGTCTCCAGACTGACATCGTTGTTTCTTAGTACTTTAGAGAGGTCTCTGACAGTCAACTGTAAGGCCAAGAAAACAACATTATATACCAGATCTCCAGGACACATCACCCGCCCCTCGGAAACGATTCCATTGTGACTATAGTGTATTACAAATGGAAGAGAAGAGACCGTAAGCCACAAGAAGTCGATCCTGGAGCAGAAGTTCAAGGCAAAGGACTTTTCCTCAGAACCGTCTGAGATAGGAAGCCTTTCCTGATACTAATATTTGGTACTGGTATTTTTATACTGGTATTTGGACTTACAAACTCCTAAATTCAAGAGATACTGACCACAGCAGGAGAAACTGGTAGCAGCTTGAGGTGTTCAGAATCACAGAAGCCCAGAAAGCTTGAGATCTACGCCATCAGATCAAGGGCTGGATGGGGGAGATAGGTGCTGAACGGAGTAGGTGGGAGTAGAGAGGAATGCTGTGGGCTCAGGGAAAGGGAACAGTCAAGACACACGTGTCAAGGGCTGAGAAAACACAGATTCATGCAGGCAGCAGTTAACTTCCTGCCTCTGGGATTTATTCATCTGCTTAGTGCCACTTATAGTATAAGTTGGTGTTGGGGCAGAGTAAAACGGAAGGAAGGATGTTGGCATCGTATTGCTGTAAGAGTTTATCGCCAGCGGTGATGAAGTTCAGATGAGTGACTGTGACGGGCTTTTTTGGTCTCTGGTCATCAAAAGAGCAAGAGAAGACTTGCTGTTTCTTTGTGTTATAAGAAGGTACAAGTTTTGACATTAACATGGTATTCAAGCAAATACACAGTTTTCAGGCCAACTGTAAAGTAAGCATGCATACTTGACATGCTTAGAGAGCACAGGTACAACGAAAGAGCACCACTTATGTTTTTCACTGCTCAGACGCCAATGCTTCCCAGCCGACAGGGGTTCGAATCCACCAGCTGTGCCATAGAAGAAAGGTAAGTGGTGTCCTTCCATGTAACTTACAGCCTCTGAAAATCCGCTGGAAGGTCATCTATGGGTTGGTTCCACCTCAATGGCACAGAACAACAAGCTCTGAACAAGAAAAGTCTCATGCTGCATAGAACGCAGGAGCAAAGATTTTGTAAATCACTATCTGACTTGGGAGGAACTGGAGAATGTTATGCCGAGTGAACTAACTCAGTCCCATAAGGAAAAATACTGTGTAAGATCATTATTATAGAATGTATCTGAAGATCCAAGGGCAGGGGGGCAGAGCGGGGAGGATGGACTGGGGGGGGTCAGTAATCATAGGGTCGCATACTTTAATGGGCAGAGGGAGGGGTGGGTAAAGGAAACGAAAAGATTGGTGTGAAAAACAATGTCTATGAACTCTGTAAGCCAACCAGTAAGTAATAAAAATTTTATTTAAATAAAAGAAAGGAAAAGCACATCTAAAAAAATAAAAGTCTCATAAACATGTATATAGTTTCCTTTCTTATTTGTGTTAGTGTATTGTGTTGTGGACCTGAGTTCCACATGTTGTTGTTGGTGGTGGTGTTATGTGCCGTCGAGTCGCTTGCGACTCATAGCTACCCTATGTACAACAGCCCTAAACTCTGCTCTGTCCTGTGCCAATCGCACTGTCTCCGACACTCCCATCCCGATTACCCCAGTCACTGAATCAATCCACCTCATAGGGGGCCTTCCTCTCCTGCGCCGTCCCTCCACCCTCACAAGCATGATGTCCTTCTCCAAGGACCGGTCTCTCCTTACAACATGTCCAAAGTGTGTTAGACGGAGCCTCAGAACCCTTGCCTTCAAGGAGCCACTGGTTTAACCCTCTCCAGGATGAATCTGTTTGTTTTCCTAGCAGTCCATGATACTCTCAATACTCTTCTCCAGCACCACAGCTCAATGGCATCAATTCTCCTTCTATCTTCCTTGGTCATTGTCCAACTCTCTGATGCATAACAAGTGCTTGCGAAGACTATGGCCTGTACCAAATGCACCTTAGTCTCCAGAGAGACGCCATTGCTCTTCAGCACTTTGGAGAGGCAAGGAAGCTTCATATATAAACTATTAGATCAAGGGCTGGTCAATGGGAGATAGATGTGAGTCCCACATACAATTTATTAAAATTTTTAAAAATCCACCATACTTAACAGATTACCATCACTCAACTAACATGCACTTAATTAAAGGAAAAAATATATCCTTAAAGAATTACAAATATTAAATAGTTCAGTCTTAAAAGGTGAAATTGTCAACAGCTTCATCTTGTCTGTATCCATAATTAACACCCTTGGTACGAGCAGTCAGAAAAATTGAAGGTGTATTGCACTGGAAAAATCTACAGTTAGGGAACTTTCCAAATTATTGAGGTGTAATGATGTCAGTTTGAAGACTAAGGTGTGTCTGATTCCAGATATGGCCTTTCCAATTTATTGTTATGCATTTGAGAGCTGGACAATGAATAAGGATGATAGAAGAAGAATTGAGGCCTTTCTGCTGTCGTGTTGGAGAAGAGCACTGGACATCCCATGGATGGCGAAAAGGACAATGTCTTGGAGAGGGTGCAGCCAGAGTGCTCTTTGGAGGCAAGAATGATGAGTCTTGGCCTAACATACTTTGGGCATGTTGGTAGGTGGGGCTATTCCATGGAGAAAAGCACGATGCTGGGAAGGGTGGAGGAAGGAGAGGAAGACCCTCAACCAGGTGGACTGACACAGTGACTGCTGCCCTAAGCTCTGCTGTATCGGGAAGTGTGAGGATGGCGCTGGACAGGACAGGGTTCAGATCTGTTTTTCATAGGGTTGTTATGAGTTGTACTCAACTTGACAGCACCTAACAACAGCAACAACAAGAGGTTAGGTGCTTCAGCTAACAGTTGTTGTTGTTGTATCCTGTCGAGTCGGACCTGACACATAGCTGATATCCTAGCGGTTTTCAGAGACAGTAAATCCCATGGGAGAATGTCCATCGTTCTCTCACGGAGCAGTTAGTGGATTCAAATCATGTCCCTTTGCATAAGTAGTGCAATTCTTTACCACAGAGTCACCAACCAGAGCTCCCTTCAGCAAGAAGATCCAAGGATTAAAAGCTGATGAATGGGATGAAATCAGTTACTTGTTCTCCGAGAGCCTGGGTTTTCTGCTTTCTATAAATAGGATTTGTTATCTACCTCAGTGAAGAGACTGAGATTGTTCACAGCTTTAGTTTGCTTGGTTCCACAGTCAACACTCTTGGCACCAGCAGTCAGGAAATTAAAAGATTAATTGCGATGGGAAAGACTGCTGTTA
>NW_006399985.1:1714196-1721649 GCF_000299155.1 Elephantulus edwardii | reverse complement strand
GACGGCACATAACAACAACAACAACATCTACCTCAGCAGAAAATCAGTGAATACAGCCTTCAACATGGACTGCATCTTCTCCAGAATTTAAAGGTCCTTCCCACTAGACTAGTGGGCAAATCATGATAGATGAAGAAAGGATTCAATCTGTTAATTACTTCAGTTTGCTTGGATCCACCATCAACATCCTTGGTACCAGCATTCAGAAGATACAGAGATGTATTGCTTTGGGAAGGTCTCCTGTCAGCAGTCTCAAAACACTGAAGAGTAGTGATGTCAGTTTGTAGACTAAGGTACACATGATTGAAAGCATGGTCTTTTCAGTTACTTACTATGCATCTGAGAACTAGACAATGAATAAGGATGACAGAAGAAAAGTTGATGCCTTTGAGTTGTGGTATTGGAGAAGAGCACTGAATATTCCATGGACTGTCAAAAGAACAGTTATGTGTAGGAAAAGGTGCAACCAGACTGCTCCTTGGAGGCAAGGATGATAAAGCATCATGTCTTATACTTTGTTCATAGGAAAGGCTATTCCTTGGAAAAGGATCTCGTGTTTGAATTAAAAGTCAGTGAAAGAGAGGAAGACCCCTATGAAGATGAATTGACATGGTGACTGCAGCAATGGGCTCAGGTGTATCAGAGATGGTGACACGGCACAGGTAGACAGCCCGCGGGTTTGTTGTTCATAGGGTTGCTATGAGTCGAACTTAACTCGCCAGCACCAAACCACCACAACAACATCTACCTCAGGCACTTGCGGTGAAGATGAAATGAAATAATTCCTGGAAAGATGCACACAGGGGCCACTTCCCATCTCTGAACTCAACCAAAATCACCGTACACTGAGAATCAGCTCTGTAGTAAAAAATTCCCTTTGGTGCTGACGGGAGAGGTTCCTCCAGAATCGCCTCATTAGCAAGTAGACTGGGCAGATGATCCCATGAAGGTCTCCATCACTGTACTGGAACAGGAATTCCGAAGACACTCAAAAAGAGTGGATAGGTAATGAACACCACGTTGGAACAGACAAGCAGAAGAACTGTGTGAAAGGAATATATGATCACACATTGTCTGTATGACGACAATCTGGAACAGAGGGGTGTCACAAAGTGTCTTGGGGGCGGGGGAGGGAGGAAAATGCACGACAACGAATGAAAAAAAAAAAAAAACAACACACAAAAAACCAAACACAACGAAAATACAAAACACTACTGAAGAATCCTGCTGGAGTTTCCTTTTCAAAGTAGAACTGACTTTAATTATATCAATGAAGTAAAATTTCCTGTATATTCATTAGTAATTGAATGTGGAATGCACAAAACATGCACGCTGGAAAATTGGAAATCATCAAAAAGAGAATTGAACGTGTGGGGATCTACATCCCAGATATTGGTGAGTTGAAACGGACTGATAATGGCCAATTGGTATCTGAAAATCTGCTCTGCTCTGCTCTGCTGGAAAGAACAAACACAAGAACTACGGAGAACATATCTCCAACTGTCTCTTGAAAGACAGCAATGCCAATTATACTGCTAGCCGCGCACCTACAAGGAAAACATTAGGTACTGCCTTGGCCGAGCTGCTCGCAGGGACCTCTCCAAAGTGTTGAGGAGCAATGATGTCAGTTGAAGACTGCAGTGTATCTTAGTCAGGCCATGGTGTTTTCAGTCACTCACTAAACATCTTAGCGCTAGACAATGAATAAGGATGACAGAAAAAGAAGTCATGTCTTTGAGTTGTGGTGTTAGAAAAGATAACTGAATATCCCATGAGCTGCTAAAAGAGCAAACGGGTAAGTCTTGGGGAAAGTATAGCCAGAATGCTCCTTGGAGGCAAGGCTGATGAAGCTTTACCTCATATATTTTGGGCATATTGTTAAGTGAGGCAGGTTTACCTCACATATTTTGGGCATGTTGCTAGGAGACGTTATTCCTTGCAAAGAGACATCATGCTTGGAGAAGTGGAGGGACAGCAAAAGAGAAGACCCCCCAGGAGATGCATTGGCACAGCGACTGCTGCTATGGACTCAGCCGTGCACGATCCTGTGAGAGTGGGGCAGGATAGGAAGGGTTCAGGTTACTGTGCAAAGGGTCTCTATGCTCAACGTGACAGCGCCGAACAATAACAACTAAGATGACCAGTTTTAAATGTTTTTAAACCAGTATTTAAATGTGCAGGGGGTGGGAGAATCAATCATGGAGTTCTACAGTTTGATGGGAATAAGGGGGAGGGAATTGGAAGAATCTGTTCTGGAAAACAATGTATTCAAATTTTGTAAGTAAACTATTATAATAAAAAGAACCACAAACCCCCCAAAAGTGTATACACTAACAGCAGATGCCAAGTTGTTGTTGTTGTTATGTGCTGTCGAGTCGTTTGCGACTCAGAGCGACCCTATGTACAACAGCCCTAAACTGTGCTCTATCCTGTGCCAATCTCATTGCCTCTGACACACCCATCCCGAGTACCCCAGTCACTGAATCAATCCACCTCATAGAGGGTCTTCCCCTCCTGCGCTGTCCCTCTTCTCTACCCAGCATGATGTCCCTCTCTAGGGACCTGTCTCTCCTTGCAACATGTCCAAAGTATGTCAGATGAAGCCCCAGAATCTTTGCCTCCAAGGAGTAGCCTGGTTTAATCCTCTCTAGGATTAATCTGTTTGTTTTCTTGGCAGTCCATGGTACATTCAATACTCTTCTCCAGCACCACAGCTCAAAGGCGTCAAGAAATTTAATAATTTTAGAAAATGCTTCAGTCAGAAATTGGTCAAACATACATGAATGTTACATTGACAATTGTAGGCAATTGGAATGTGCAAGTTAGAAACAGAAGAATAACTGTTACTATGTTGTCAGGTGCCACTGAGTTGAGCACAACCCACAGTGACCCTATGAACAACAGATCTTGGACTTCTCCTGTCCTGTGCCATCCTCACAATCTGTGACAAATTAAAGCTCTTGGTTGCCGTTATTGTGTCAATCTACCTGCTGGAGAGTATGTCTTTGATTACTTTCCTTAGCTGCCCCTCCACCTTTCCAAACATGATCTCCTTCTCCAAAGACCAAGCTCTCCGAGCAACATGCTCAAGGTATGTGAGATGAATCTTCATTATCTTGCCTACATGAAGCACACTGGCTGCACTTTCTCCCAGACAGTCCATGGGACTTCTCTTTCTTTTGGCAGTCCACAGAATGTGCAGTACTCTTCCCCAACACCACAGTCCGAAGGTGTCAGTTCTTCTTCTGCCATCCTTAGTCACTGTCCAGCTCTGAGAAGCATAACAAGTGACTGAAAAAAACCACAGCCTGAGTCAGGCACATCTTAGTCCTCTAACGGATATCGTTACTCTTTGGTAATTAGGAGAGGTCTTTGACTGCAACTTTCCCAGTGCAGTACATCTCCTGATCTCCCAATTCTGGTGTCAAATGTATTGGATGTGGATCCAAGTAAGATGAAGTCTTAAGTCTTAAAATTGACAGTGTCAATCTCTTCTCCATCTATTATGATGTTGCTTGTTGGTCCAGTGGAGAAGATTTTTGGTTTCTTGACACCGAGATGTAGTCCATATTGCAAGATGCAGTGTTTAACTTTCTGCACTAAGTGCCTGGTGTCACTTTCTTCTTCATACAGTCTAGCTCTGGTTTCTCTTCAGATCATAGAAATCTAGAAGATTGACTAATAGAAAGCTTAGCTTTACTGATAGAAATGGCAAAGAAATCACATGATAGAATTCTGCACAACAATTGACTGACACATCAGAAACACCATTTTCTCCCGAAACACAAGTGACGTCTGTAAATGTGGTCTAAGCCAGATGTACTTCACAGAGAGTAAATCGATTCCATCTATAAAAAGACAACATGGAGATGCCTAGAAATAGCAGTCAGGACAAAGCCACGCCCATTCTGTGAAACAGGCCATTGATTGTCCATGTGTAAGTTCATGGTTAATCTGAAGAAAATTAGAGCAAGTCTATGAAGGCTAAGTGCTGATTCTGGAACAGACCATCAATTACTCATGTGCAAGTTCAAACTGACACTGAATAAATCAAAACAAGTCCACAACAACCAAAATACAGCATTGAGACTATGCTACCTTAATTTTAAAAATCCTATTTCATATAAGTGTGAGGCAGTGAACACTAACAACTGAAGAGCAGAAGCATTAGGAGATGTCATCAAAGATATCCGACAAGAAAGCAAATGATCATTACAAAGACAGAGGAGAAAGAAAAGACCAAACTGGATCACAGAAGCGGCTCTTAAAGTTGCAATAAAGCATTAAGAAGCCAAAACAAAGGGGAGAAATACAGAAGTAAAAGCAATGAAAGAAGATTCCAAAGGGCAGCTTGAGAAGTCAAGTATTGTAGTATTATAAAGGATATCGTCTTCAATATGGATTAAAGTTTAACATCAAGAAGACAAAGATTCTCACCACTTGGTCAATTGGTAGCACCATGAAAAATGGAGAGGAGACTGAGGTTGTTAACAATTACAGGTTGCTCAGCTCCACAATCAATAATTGATGCCTTTAAGTTGTGGTGCTGAAGAAGAGTCACGAACATACCATGGATTGCCAGCAGAATAGGATGGAGGTGCGTCTGATTCAGGCCATAGTCTTTCTGATTACTAGCTATGCATCGAGACCTGGACTATGAATAAGGATGACAAAAAAAGAATTGACACCTTTGAGCTGTGGTGTTGGAGAAGAGCACTGAACATCCCATGGACGGCCAAGAGAACAAGCAGATATGTCTTGGAGAGGTGCAGCCAAAGTGCTTTATGGAGACAGAAATGATGAGGCTTCACTTCACATACTTTGGACATGTTGCTTGGAGGTGCTAGTCCTTGGAGGAGGACATGATGCTGGGAAGGGTACGGGGTTGGTGAAGAGAGGAAGACCCTCAACCAGGTGGATTGACACGGTAACTGCTGCCATGGGCTCTTGTGTGTCAGGAAGTGTGAGGATGGTGCAGGAGAGAGCCAGGTTCGGACCTTTGGTTCTTAGGGTCACTACGAGTCATACTAGTCCTAACAACAGTAGCATCATGCAGATGAAATGATCTTTCATGCACTTTGCACCAAATCTTCAAAACTTGAAGCACTTACTGATGAATATCAAAGCTTTCCAAATAAATTATAACTTAACATGAAGAAACTAAAAACCCCTCACCATCAAACTAATAGGCAACAGTATGATAGAGAGAGAAAAGGCTGAATTATTTTATTCTACTTGGTTCTACAAACAACACCCATTCCTCACATGTAATAGTTAATACTCTGTAACCTTCTACTTTATTATTTGTCATTTAAATACAAGGAAAATCAACTAAAGTGCAAGTGCTGAATGTTGCTTTTGTTCAGACTGGAAGAAGAAGCATAGCTCCAAACACATATTACGGCACATTCTCACGTGCTCCTTACAGACTGTGTTTTTTAACAACCAATTTAGGAAAGAACGGGTGGCCTAGATGACAAACTTTAACAGATGGCAGATTTGGACAGCAAATAACTGCACAGTGTTGGGATACCAAAGCGATCCCATTTGTTTTATTATTAAAGGAAGGAGGAAAGCGTTCTAAATAAACCCCGAGTTTATTTAACTACAGAAAGTTTAGTGAACTTCAGTTCAAGTTAAACCTTGTTAACAGCAGTAGGAATCCAGGTTCCTGCCACTGAGGACTGGGGAAGCCTGGTGACACTAATAAGATCCAGATCCTGAGGCCAAACAACTGAGACCTTCTTTATCCACTGTCCAAGGGGTGAGTTTGTTAGAGACTTTCATCTCCTCTCAGTGGTCCGCCCCCACCCCACGCATATACGATCTGCAACAAGTAAGAGAACAAGGAAGACGAGGCGGAAGCCATCGGGAATATCTTTCCTGACTTAACATTAGCAGACATTTGCAAACCACCACGAAGCAGATAAAGCCGTGAGCTGTTAACTACAAACATAACCAAACAATAACTTCTGTGACTGTTTAATGGTGATTCTGATTAGAAACACAGAAGCCAGGAGACTTTACTGGAAACTCAGGGCAACAGCAGATGTTACACAAATAAGCATGCTAGAAGTGAGAGAGAGAGAGAGAGAGAGAGAGAGAGAGACTCGACCCTAAGGAATAATAACATGAGGTGAGCTTCATGCCGCACTGATGATTTAACATCATCATTGTAAGGAGGAGGAAGTGTGACAAATACTCCTTTTTTGCAGAAAATGTTGACTCATTTTCAAAATGTCATTTGTCCTTTAGAATGATGAGTCACCAAATAATCTTTCATAGAAATTGAATTTCACTTTGAAAAGTCTTTTCACAATAACTTATTTTGTGTACTTGTTTACTTACAAAGATTTTGCTTATGCCTTCAAAAAGCAAGTAGCACACCTGGCTACAGCCTAGAGGAAACTCTACAAGAATTACTGCTGTGAAATATCTCAGTAATAAAAGGACAAATACTGCATAGTGCCACTGTTGTAAAATGACACTTGTTATAGACTGACATTGGGGCTTGGGGGAGACTGAGAAAGATAGGATAAATAATGTATACTGCATTGAAACAGATGAGAGAGAAAACTGTTTAAAGGGGCTAGGTGATTAGGTATTATTGCAATGACAGGAATCCAGAACGAAGGCTGCATATTGGAGCGGACCTGGGGAAAGGGATTGTAAAACAATGAAAGAATTTTTCTTTAACTTTTCAAAGAGAAGAATGAACTGGGTGGGCAGGGAGAAAAGTGCAACAATGAATGAATGGAAATCCCAAATCTCTGTAAATTTTCATTAAAATTAATAACAATAATAAAAAAAGAAATTAAAAAAAATAATTACTCCTGTTGCTTCAGAAACTCTCCTGTCTGAAAAGCTGTAACCTGTTCCCAGTGGGCCTCTGAGCCTGGGAATCACTTGGGAAGAGTTTACCCACCTTCTTCCTCAGAGCCGCTGGTGAATTTGAGCCGAGAGGAACGGGCTCTGGGTCACAGCGTAACTCCGCATGGCCACGCCGTCAGAGCTCCCTGCTTCAAGCAAAGCGCAGGCGAAACACGTGAGGAGTTCATCTGGCACCTTTGTACGACTCTAAGTGACTCTGGGGGATGGATTAATACATTGACTACCCCCACTGGACTTGAGAACAAGACAGAGTAAGGTTCAGATCTGCTGTTCATAGGGTCACTATAAGACTATTAACTTTCCAAGTAGATATATGTATGCCCATGTTTATCGCGGCTTTGTTTACAATAGCAAGGAGTTGGAAACAACCTAAATATCCATCAACAAACGAATGGGTAGAGAAGCTGTGGTATATTCACACAATGGAATATTATGCTGCATTGAAAAACAAGGAACTCATGCAATATTATTCAAAATGGGTGACCCCGGAGGACATTATGCTGAGTGAGGTATCTCAGTCACAAAGGGACAAATGCTATATGGTGCCACTGTTGTAGAATGA
>NW_006399985.1:1707583-1713935 GCF_000299155.1 Elephantulus edwardii | reverse complement strand
TGTGCGGGGAGAAGGGTGCAACAATGAATGAATGGAATTCCAAAATCTCTGTAGATGTTCATTGAAATGAAAAATAAACAAACTAAATTAATTTTTTTAAAAAAGGAAAAAAAGACTATTAACTTTCATTAAAATTAATTCTTTTTTCAAACCCCCATAAATAAATAAAAATGTCCCATTTGTTGTGTTATGAAGGAAGTAGCCTGTGGGTACTGACCCTCCTGCGGTTTCCAGAGACAGTAAATCACTTCGGAGGAGATTGTCCACCCTTCTCTCCTGTAACAGCCTGAGGATTCGAACCGTATGCCTTTGATTTTACAGTGCAGCTCCTTACCACCAGGCCGACATCTCATAGTAATAGCAATGACTGTGGTGGCACCGTGGTCTGTCAACATTTACAGCTTTGGAAAGCTGGTGAGCCAGTTCTCCGCTGGGGTGTAGGGTCCCCCGGAGTTGGCTCTGGCCCAGTCATAGTGGGAAGGGACAGACTGCTTAGTGGCTTCAGATGTTACACTTCAATGGAGCGGGATGGACTTCCCCAGCATCACACCACTTTATGCCATTTACTGACTTACTAGTTAAAATTCTCTTACTCTATTCTTTTGTGGCTGCAAGAATTTCCACAACTTTTCTTTCTTCTTAAAACATAAATAGGAGGGAGGGGGTAGGGAGAAAAATGCAACAATGAATGACTGGAAACCCTAAGTCTCTGTAAACGTTCATTAAAATTAATTATTTTTTTAAAAACCCATAAATAAATAAAAATATTCCATTTGTTCTGTTATGAAGGAAATAGCCTGTGGGTACTGACCCTCCTGCGGGTTGTCAGAGGCAGTAAATCACTTCAGAGGAGATTGTCCACCCTTCGAAGATTTGAACTGTATGCTTTTGAGTTTATAGTGCAGCTCCTTACCACTAGACCACCAGCACTCTCCCTACAGATACTGCTGTTGTTGATGATGCTGTTAAGTGCCATTGAGTAGAGCACGACTCGTAGCAATCCTATGCACAAATGACCTGGACCCTGTTCCACAACCATCATCATTTCTCTTAGTTCTGGAGTTTCCGGAAGCATGTTGTTTAGGAAGAGGGTGCTACTCCTGCTTCCAAAGCAGTAAATAATTCTCATGGTGTTGACATCAGTACTCCTGAAAACTTCTCCTTCTAGGATATTGGTCAGTAGTCTTCACTAATGCCACCATTCAAAGACATCAGTCCTTCATCCGTCCTTATCCTTTGTCCACTTTTCACTTGTATATGAAATAGTTGAAAACGCCCTGGTGTAGTCAAGCTTCCTGGCAAAGTGTCCTCGGAAGGAGTAACAGCTACTAAAACTGACATTAAGTCAGCAGACCTGCTCTTAAACAGAGAGCTGTTCTCCCTTTTTCCTTCCTATTTTCCAACTTAATGATAAAGAAGTTACAGTGGTGTGAGATTCTGCCTTCCTTTCCAACATTCCCTCTAAGTACAGCAGTAAATAGAATTTATTCTTACAACATAGAAGCAGCACGCAACTTACAGGTCGTTATGTCATCTCATGGCGTATAGACATTTTTATTGGTGACATGTTTCCAAGTGATAAAGAACATTGACTAAGCACAAAGCTATGACATCATAAAGCGCTAGTTTCCTGGGAATGTGCTACTCCTACAAATTGACTCAGGAATTCTTTCCCTTTTAGATTTCGTCATGTTCCCGCAAAGATGAAGTGTCTGTAACTCTCTGCAGGTAAATTCACGTCTCCCTAGGATTCCATCTGCGCACTGAGAGCCACAAGGAGCCTGTCATTTGCTCCTTTTGAGGAAAGAAAATCCGATTTCGCCAAGATGGAAGTAACATGAAATCATTTGTGCAACTCCAGGAGATTTCAGAGGAAAGAGTTATTCTTGTCTTTTCAGGTCCCACCTCCAATATCTCTGCCTTCAGCCGTCTGCTTCTGTCCCGTCATAAATTCCAAGCTTGAGGAAACAGCAGCGGTCTGCTGGGCGCTGCGGAAAACACACACAGGAAGTGTGTGCTCATTTGTCTCCCATCTTCCAGGCGCACTTGCTGGCCTGCGTCCTGCCTGGCTTTGGAGAGTGCAAATGTCACCTTGAACATCCCCAGAGAAGGTCCTCCCCACCCAATAAAAACGGTAGAGTTCTTTATTTAGCTCCACCTTACAAAACAAAAAAAGACTTGAGATAAAATCATGAATCATACTTTGGTAATTAGTTTAAGGTCTTGGTGTAGAAAGGGGGGGGGGAGAAATCCTTCAGTGTTAAATATTGTATGACTTCCGCAGTTTCATATGTAACATCAGAAAAGGGGAACTCTTACACGAGGTCATTCTCATGGTTTCCATTATCACACAGAGTTAATCAAAACCAGTTCAACCTAAGGCAAGTATCACCCCGGGATGAAAGTATTAAAGAAGAATAAAACATCTTGGGCACTTGGATATTAATTAACCTTGAAAAAGCCCAAAGCAATACAAAATTTGACATATTTATCTCTGACATATTTCCCCTAAATGCCAAAGTGTGCAGGGGTTGAGAATATATGCCTTATATATGATCAACCCTACAGTGTGGTATGGCAATATCAAATTGGCAAGAGTCTGCTCTCAATATGTATTTTGGGTGCATACGGCCTTTTAAACATACACCTGAATCATTTAATGCCCGACACATTTATTTTATCATGGAACATATTGAAATGCTATAGTGTTATTGCTTGAAAACATCAAGAACTAAAATACTGACTACAGTATGTAATCCAGATGGCAAATTCTCATGACATAGGACCAGACGAGAAAAGTTTTCTAAGAATTGTTTGGGTTTCTCAGGCATGCAGCGTTCTAGCTTTGCTTTTACCTTTCAGCACTTGCAAGGATTTAAATGCAAAGAAAGCAATTAGTGCAGCAAAGGAATACAATTTGTCACAGGGCTGCTGTTCTTTGAAAACATCTTTATTTCTGCTCACATGACGTGGGTTGGCGAAGTGCTTGTGTTGTAGTAATTAATAATGAATAGAGCACAGTAGCTTTATGTACCTCCTTCTAATGCATTCAAGCTCAGACACGTATGTATTACTTATTTGTCTACTGCTCTGTTACTTACATATCTAAACTTTACAAGATAAGGAATAATGGCTGAACCAATTCACAAAATGTGTCTGTGCCATGTGTACCTGATAAAGCAAATTGTTAGGGTATCGGCATGTATCAAGAACGCAAATGCAATTTCCTTAATGAAAACATTAGCCACCTAATTATACCAAATCACATTCTAATCAAATAAACCTAGACCTTCTTATTAAAGACAAGAACTTCAATTGCTGAATTTTAAGTAACTTAATTGTATATGGAAAATGTGGCTTGAAAATAGAAACACAATTAAGACAATTTGTTTCAATCTTTTTGGTCAGTAGATTTAGACTAAGTCTTAACAAGTATTTGAAATTAAATAGTCACTTTAGGCTCTTTATGACAATATTCTATTAAGTGTTCTTGCACAACAATCAGTATTTATTTGTATTCCTTCCAATTTTGCCAGAAGCTTTCTTTATATTGGCTTTAATACATCTATAGAGTAGTTGCCAGAATCTTCTAGTAGCCATGAAGTAGCCCAATACCCATCTCAGGGACTCCTGCCCTTTTGACTTCTGGTAGCACTATTCTGGCAGCGACAAAGTCATCAGTTCACTTTCTTTGTAAAGTAGGGTCCATATTAGCAAAATCAAAATTAGATTGAGTGGACAGCACACTGCCGATACCACGTCAGTGACAAGAAGACATTGTGTTGTGCACTTTGAAATGTGTTGTCTAGGCTTAGTCAATCAGGCTCCATAGATAGATTGGAGTGCATAGTCCATGTGACCAGCCATTATTCCTTTGTTTGTTTTGATCACCCTGACTCACATGAGCTTTAGTTTCCTCCAGTCTAACGTTCTAAAGTGTGCTATGCTTTAGCTGGTGAAATTCTAATCTCCTTTTACTGTATTGTCAGTGAACTGCTGAGATTCTCCTTGGCTTGTTAACATGATAGCAGACAGATGAGAAGAAATAAAAATTACTGGCCTGTGAAAGCCAACTCAAAGAGACAGACTGAAGGGAATTCCTCAGTTACCCAGGTGAGGACCTCAGCCTCCAGCTAGTGACCCAGCAAATAGTCAGAACGGTCAAGGTTCTGTTTGGATCCAAATGTTAATGACATGGTGTTCAAATGCCTGTATAATGAGTTGAGAATTTGCCTTTCTTAGTAAGCTTACTACACAATAAACAAAGGACTGATATTTGATACTAACTAAATGTTGTTGGGAAGAAGCAGACAACCACAGAGAAGGAATAGCCAATTTTTATGTAGTATAGGAACTTCAGGATCCTACTACATCTCTATCACAGATTTTTAATTGTGCATGGGTATAAGTCCACTAAGAATATAAAAACATATTCATCTGTATAAACACAAATAATTTATGTATATCAACATCCAACAAGATAAATTACCAAAATTGTATAGGAAAATCTCAGGAGAAAAGAAGAAAAGTTACGGCTTTTGTTACTGGCTAAAGGATTTGAGGAAAATATCCTTTAAAAAATGTTTTGAGTGTTATAAAAACACTGTGTACGAGTACTGAGTTCTTCAGGAATATTCTTTCTCGAATCTTTTTTGTTTACTTCTCCACAGCCACGTTGTACTGGTCATTGACGCTTTATTTCTGACTGCCAATTAAATAAGGGCACCTTTGTTTTTAAATTGAATTATAAAGGCGAGAGTTTTTGTTCTAAAACTCTTTTCCTCTAATTGCATTTTACAAGACACTTTGCCATTTCCATAAAAGGTTTTAACTTGCAAAAGAAAGATTACTTTGGAAGTCTATCGTAATTAAAATGAAATCATTATATTTCAAGATTAAATTGCATTTAAATGCCTTTTGTTTAACGTTTCACATGAGAAAATCCTCTGTGAAAAACAAAGTCTTGACTAGTAGTGCCCTCTAGCATCAAGAAAAAAATTGGTCAACTATTTTGCAAAACATAGGAGCATTCATTAAATCACCAAATACACTGTCTCTTCAATCCATTGTGCGGGTGTAATTAGGTAGAAAGGATTCATCAGTGCAAATATATAGTGAAGCATTCAATCTGATTACCCATTAAACGAGGCAGGCATATGCTTATCTGTGCTTGCTAATTTATAGTGAACAAATTTACATTATTTCACCAAATCTGACATTTTTCTTCTAGGTACAGTTTGGCATTTGTGTTGTCCCCAAACCCACAGAACTTCCTATAGAAAGAAAGCTTCTTTTAAGATTTCTGCTCCCTGACAGTATACCTTGTAAGGAATGAAAGCATGGTCCCACTTGTTTACTTACTAATCTGTGGTAAATAGTTGCACATGTGGTAATTATTGGATAATCTGCCCCTGGTAAACTATACAGTTAGAGCTAATACATCACATAGTATGAATCAGTGTGTTTTACCCAGGTAACCTAAAATTAAAACCACACCAACTGCCATTAAGTCAAATCGAACTAAGAGCAACCAGAGGGCTCTTTGGAGGCAAGAATGAAGAAGCTTTGCCTCACATACTTGGGGCATGTTGCTAGAAGGGGCTATTCTTTGGAGAGGAACATGACGCTGGGAAGAGCGAAGGGTCAGCGAAGGAGAGGAAGACCCTCAACCAGGTGGGCTGACATGGTGATTGCCACAATGGTCCCTAGCATGCCAGGAAGTGTGAGGATAGCACAGGACAGGACGGGGTTCAAATTTTTTGTTCAAAGGATCACTATGGGTCACACAGTGGCACCTAACAATATCAATTCATGGGAGTAGAGGTGAGGTGTTTACTAGATCACAAAAGCTGTCTTCTGCCACAACATTTGGCAGTTGCTATTGAACTGCTCAAAATCAAAGGTCAAAACAAGACAAGAAATAGACTGCAGAACAGAATATTAATTACTCATGAGCAAGTTCAAATTGAAGCTCAGGAAAATTGAAACAAGTGTATAAGAAACAAAATGTGAACTAAATCTGTACTATCTGAATTTAAATACACTAATGATCAAAGACCAAGTGGGTTGTAGTATGACATGAAGGATACCATTCACAAAGGAAGAAAAAGGTCACATCAAAGAAAAGGCCAATGGATGTCTGAAGATATTCTGAAATATGCATTAGAATGTTGTTGTTATGTGTCATCGAGTTGCTTGTGACTCATTGTGATACTATGTACAACAGCCCTAAACCCTGCTCTATCCTGTGACAATCACACTGCCTCTGACACACCCATCCTGATTACCCCAGTCACTGAATCAATCCACCTCCTAGAGGGCCTTCCCCTCCTGTGCTGTCCCTCCACCCTCC
>NW_006399985.1:1697084-1703428 GCF_000299155.1 Elephantulus edwardii | reverse complement strand
ACAAGCACTGTGGCAACTGGACAATTAAAACAGACTTACAAGGGGGGAGAAAAAAAGGAGAACAAACTGGGGAGGAGGGTAGAGAAAACAGTGCAACAATTAATGAATGAAACCCCAAAATCTCTGTAAATGTTCTTTAAAATTAATAAAATTTAATAATAAAAAATAGAAAGATCACAAAAAAATTACCATCATAACCTAGAATGTACACTATAAAGAAATAAAATATGATTTCAAAAACAAAAACAAAAAAAAGAAAAGAAACTCCATGAACTTTGAAAAATGTCAATAGTTGTAGAGGGTCTTCAAGCCTTTCGTTCATAGAGTTGCTATGAGTCGCGCTCAATTCGAAGGCAATCAACAACAACAACAATTCCTAACTTACATTAAAAGAAGTATGTTAAAAACAGCAGCAACAACAACAGTGAAGGTTATTTTCTGAAATCTCCAGAGGAAATTCTGGTGGCCTAGTGAGTATGGAGTTATGTAGTCAATTCAAAGACAGACAGACTTAATCCACACACTGTAATTATGGGGGAAATCTCCCAGTCTTCTCCCATGCAATTTACAGTCTCTGGAAACCCATCTGAGGGCTGGCTATGAATTGGCTCCAACATGGCTGCAATGAATTTGAGTTTATTTGTTATTCTCATTTAATGAGTGATACAAATAAACTAGAGTAAATTTAGAGACTGCAACCAGGATTATGAAAGGTTGTGAAATTATACATGGAACCCTGGTGGTCAAGAAGTAAGGAGTTGCACTGCCACCCTGAAGTTGTGTGGTTCTATTCCACCAGCTCCTGCACAGGGAAAGATAGACAGTCTCTTCCCATGTGTTTTACTGCCTCTGAAAACCCAGTGGACGGTCAGCTGTGGGTTGGTTTTAACTGGACGGTCCATAACAACAACAGTACTTACAAAAGTAAAATTGGATGGGATACAAGAGATTGATGATGATGATGATGATGATGATGATAATAATAATAATAATAATAATAATAAAACAGAAGGAGAAAAATTTAAAATAAGGACCCTAACTGAGCAAAGATAGATGCACCAGATATTTTGTTGCATTAACGGTATGTCAGTCTCTACTAAGATTTTTCTGCCTCTATTTTCTAGATGAAGAAATAAAGTGTGACAGGTTTTTTTATTTTGTCCAAGGCCACGGAGTTTTGTTTGGGTCGAGGCTGTGAACTCAGATCTGGCTCGCTGCAGAGCTTACGTTAAGTATGATATAGTCTCTGTTGTCACAAGCAATTATCCTCAAATGTCAGAGGAAATAATGGGTTTGAAAGCACTGTAGTTAAATGTTGTGAATGAGGTCCCAGGGAGGCACAGGGGCCAGGTAATCTACCAGCAGCTGAGAGATTGACGGTTGGGATCCACCGAGAGCCACCTACAAAGTTAGGCCAGCTGGTCAGCTTCCCAGAGTTCAAGGTCATAGACCTGAAACTGTTCTGGAGTAGTTTGATTCTGCACACCTGGAATCATTTTGCATAGATTCTAATAACAATTAACAACAATAACATGTCTGATGAAAATATTGTAGAATTATTGTCAGAATAGCCGAATTTACTAGATCTGTCACCGACTGGAATAAATAACCCATCCCTCTGAATTTTTGTGTTTTAATATATAATTTGGGGAGCTCTGGTGGCCTAGTGGTAAAAGCTGTGCTGCACTCCCGAAGGCATGCAGTTCAAGGCCACCAGCTGCTTCACGGGAGGAAGATGGACAATCTCCTTCCATGCAATTAACTGCCTCTGAAATACCACAGAAGGTCAGCTGTGCATCAGTTCTGACTCTACAATACACAACAGCAACAAGAACAATGTGTAATTTAGGTTTCAGATGAGCACAATTAAGTGTTCTGGGAGTCCCATTCTTCTCAATGTTACCCGTAATTTATTATGGCCCATAACTCAAATGCCTTTGCATAGTCAACGACACACAAATAGACATTTTTTTCTGGTATTTCTCCTTTAAGCCAGGATCCATCTGACGTGAAAAATCATTTCCCTGCTGCCACAGCTTCTTGTAAACAGCTTGAATTTCTGGCAATTCGTTATCTATGTATTGTTTTCTCTCTTTGTGGATGATCTTCAACAATATTTTATTTGCATGCAATATTAATGATATTCTTTAATAATGTCCATATTCTGTTAGATCACCTTTCTTGGGAATGGGAACATATACAGATTTTTTTTTACCTATACCTAAATCACACGGCTATTGTCTGAACCGAGCAAGAGAACACTTTGTTGTTGTAGGTGCTTTGGGCATGTTGCAAAGAGAGGTTATTTCTTGGAAAAGAACATCATGCTTGGAAAGGTGGAAGAATCAGGGAAAGAGAGGAAGCCCCTCAATGAGATGGATTGACAGCAGTGAGCTCAAGTTCATCAGAGATGAGGAGGACTGGGGGAAGAATGGGAATCATATGACTCTTGCCTGTGTTTATGCAAAACCCATACTTGGACCAGGAGGCAGCTGTCAGAACAATTCAAGGAAACACAGCATAGTTAAAAATCAGAAAATGTGTACACCAGCAATTCATCCTACCTCCAACCTTTTCAATCTATTTGTGGAACAGATGATACAGGAGGCTGGGCTTTATGAGGAGAAATGTGGCATCCAGATTAGAGGCAGATTTATCAACAAACTGCGCTATACAGAGGACACAGCCTTGCTTGCTGTCGCTGAGGAGGACCTGAGGCATTTGCTGCAGAAGGTCAAGGACTGCAGCCTTCAATATGGATTGAAGCTCAACATCAAGAAAACAAAGATTCTCACCACTGGGCCAATTGGCAGTATCATGATTTACAGTGAAGACACTGAGATTGTTAACAGCTTTAGTTTGCTTGGCTTCACAATCAACACTCATTGTACCAGCAGCAAGGAAATCAAAAGATGAGTTGCACTGGGAAAATCTGCTGTTGGGTACCTCTCTCGTGTACTGAAGAGCAAAGATGTCAGTCTGGAAACTAGGTATGCCTGGTTCAGGCCATGGTCTTTGCTATGATAGAGATGATAGAAGAATTGATACCTTTTGAGTTGTGGTGCTGGAGAGGAGTACTGAACATACCATGCACTGCTAAGAGAACAAACAGGTTTGTCCTAAAAAAAGGTGAAACCTGCTGCTTTTTGGAGGCAAGAATTCTGAAGGAGGTCTTACATACTTTTAGCAGGTTGCAAGGAAGGAATAGTCCTTGGAAAGGGACATCTTGCTTGAAAGGGTGGAGTGATAGTGCAAGAGAGGAAGGCCCTTGATGAGATGGATTGACTCAGTGATGGGGGAAACGGGGGTAGGTGTGTCAGAGACAACGAGATTGTCTCAAGATAGAGCAGAATTCAGAGCTGTTGTACATAGAGTCGCTATGAGTCACGAGCGACTTGCTAGCACATAACAACATCACTCAGTGTCAAAAATTATTTGTAACAGTGATTTTGCATATTCCTTTTGATGAGTCCTGCATTGTTCAATATTTTGCCCAGTGAATCCTTCACTATACTAACTTGAAGATGGTTTTCTTCTTCAGTTCTTTCAGCTTGAGAAATGCTAAGTGTGTACTTGCCAGTTTTCTAACTCTGCACTTCCGCACATTTCAGTAAAATGCATTGTTTTGTTTTAACAAGCTGCCTTTTGAAATCTTATATTCAGCTCTCCTTTTTGTGGTAGTTCTGTATATTCTCGAGCAATTTATAATGTGTCATGGCATTCGCTTTTCTTTCCTCCCCACTTCCTGTCTTTATTTTATTTCTCTATCACAATCACAGTCACTTGTCTTTTTAATAACTTTCTTCTTTCTTCCTGAAATGTGTCCTCGTTGTCATCTGAATACACGTTTAGTCGTTAGTGTCTCATGAATCAACAGGGATGAGTAGGTTGGAAGCAGGAGTTGTGATACACGGGTGTGCTTTTGCAAAGTCAGGAACTTTGAGTACAAATACAAAATGCTGTGAATTAGTGAACTTACATTAGCAGGATTCCAAATATGGCACAGATGACCATTTGATTGGGAAATCGGAAGGAATGTAAACACCAGGTGGATGTCCACGAATTTTAAAAACACTCTACCTTACTTCAATCATACATTTCTTTTACAACAATTTGAGTGTATTTGTCTAACATATGTTTTCTATTTCATAAATAGACTTTTAAAGGAAGCCCCTTTAGTTATCTTTTCTGGACACAATGAAGTGATACGCGGACCACTTCTGGAAGCGGAATGTATAAAAGCAGTATGGGTTCCTCTTTCCTGTACCTGGCTGCTGTTACAGGGACAATCTTAACACCTTAATTTTTTGCCAAACATCTCGGAATAAATCATCTTACTTATTTTCTTTCTAATTTTCACAGTATCTTTTTTGCAAAGTATGGGTTTTCATTCCGTAAAAGCAAGCAATGACATCAAATAATATTTTCTGCTGAATCTTACTCTATTTTAAAAAAATATTTGCTGATTATGTTTTACCTGTTTAGCACCGAGTGCAATTTTCAAATAAGAAACTTCTTTTTGTTCTTAAATGGTGTGACAGTATACTTAATGTGGCCCCTCATAAACGTGCAGGTTACTCTTTCCCCTTTTCTGTATTTTGTCCCATTGCAGGGAAACGTTAGCCCTTTAATGATAGATACAGATGGTGTCCATCTGGTATCCATCCTCAACTCTAAAAAACGAAAGCATAAGGGTCCTCTGAAACACTACACGTTCAAAATCAGATGTGCTGTAAGAGCTCAAGGAAGAAGTTACCTGATCCGTTATGATATTTTTCAATAGTCCTCCTCTTGTGTTACAAACTAGATAGAGGATACATTTATTATTTTTTTAACTGAAAATAACAGTTGATTTTAAGTCCAGAATACCATCCTGCTCCAGGCCAGATAGCAAATGCCTTTAAAAAACAATCCCTTGGAAATCACCAATGCTATTGCATCTTCTTGGGTTTTGTTTTCATTTACTAGTTCCTTGCATGCAAAAGAAATGCGTGTATTTCTGACCAAGATGCATTAAATTAAAAAGCATTATCACTGCTCACTAAAATCGCATCTTGTGCTATGCTCTGAAGGGGAGCAGTGATTTTGTTGCTCAATCAGAGCCACCAGTCATCACAAGTATCCTTTAAATTCTGTTTACTTCCTTTCCCAGCTAGAACACACTGGTGTGCCCTTAGAGGTACTGTGAAGGTCTAGAAAATGTGACGAAAGCATTTTAAGTACTTCCAGAAACACTACAAGATTCATAGATACATATCATGAATTTAATAAGGAACAGAAACTCAAGTATTTCAGAAACAACCTTGAAAGAAATGCATCATTAAAATCATACGTACAGGATAGGAAAATAATAGCAATGATATTTTAATACATATCTAAATGAAAATATATACTGTTGTCAACATAATTTTTTTTTCTACTGTCAGATTTTTATATACATTCTATTACGTATACATGGAGCTCTATGAAGAATGTTATTACACTAAGAGATTCTGCTGGTGGACGTATTTGTTCTGTGCACTTCAGTTCTTTCATTTCATCCAGCAGTCTCATGTCTCAAAGACATCAAGGTATGTTTTCTAGTCCTTTATCACATGCCTGCTACTGTGAGTAGTAGTGACGTAGCTTGTTTCTGAAAGTCTATCCCCACCAGAATGCTTGTCTGGTGGTGTTGTCATAGTGTACCCTCAAGTCAGAACACAATCATAGCTGATCCTCCAACAGGTTTTCAGAGACAGTAAATTGCAGATTGTTTTGTGTGTCCTTGAGTCTACTGCGACTCAAAGCGACCCTGTACAACAGCTCTGAAACCTCCCTATCCTGAGCCAGTCTCCCTGACTCTGACGCACCTCCTCCCATTACCTCAGCATCTGTGTCAATCCATCTCATCCAGGGTCTCTCTCTCTCTCTCCCCACTGCACTGCTCCTCCACCCACCCACGCACGATGTCCTTCTCCAAGGACAGGTCCCTCCTGGCAACAATGTGCTCAAAGTATGTGTGAGATGGAGCATAAAAATCCTTCCTCCACATTATGCTGAGTCAAATAGCTCAGTCACAAAAGGACAAATACTGCATGGTGCCACTGTTGTAGAAAATGACTGGCATCAGAGTTGGGGTAAGACTGAGAAAAACTGGATAGATTATGCATACTGAATTGAAACAGATGAGGGAGAGAACAGTTCAAAAGCGATATATGATAGCATATTATGATTATCACAGGAATCCAGAATTAAGGTTGCGTAGAGGAGTGCATTGGGGGCAGGGGGATGAGGGGAGTTGATTCGGGGTCAGGGGCATTGTATACCAACGAAGAAGTTTATCTTTTGCTTTTCAAGGAGAGGAG
>NW_006399985.1:1695088-1696984 GCF_000299155.1 Elephantulus edwardii | reverse complement strand
CAGACTTTCCCATCACAGTATGTCTTTTAATTTCCTGGTACCAAAGTAGAGAGGACAAAGCAAAGGGAAGCAACACAGAAGTAAGAGAGATAGACAGAAAATTTCAAAGGGGAGTTCAAGAAAATAAAGCAAAATATTGTAATGAAAAGTATAATTAAAAAAAAAAACAAAACAAAAAAACGAAACAACAACTGGAGTTAGAAAACCAAAAAGAGAAGAATACAAAAATCTTGAGTTACAGTATTGCGTGTGTCTATAGGCAAAATCTTAAATGATGCAAGAAACATCAAAAGAAGATAGAAGGGAGAGTGAGCACTCTCCATTGCTTGTGGGGAGACAGAACTGAGGCTTTCCTGGGGATATAGGCCTTTCCATTTGAGAATCCTTGTCTCCACAGCTGTGGGGTCATCCCAGGGCCAAACAAGACAAAAGACTTTAGGACACAGAGCTCCAAGCAGAGAAAAGACTTTCTTAGCTCTCTGCAAGAGGAAGGGGTAACTTGAGAGACCCAGCACACAAGCTGCTTCAACAGGTAGACCTGAACTGTGGCCACTCCAGAGACAAGGGAGGGCTTTAAGCCATAGGAGAAAAGGTGCATGAGAAAATGCTCAAGGAGAGCCCCTGGTCTCACACCAATCAGCCACTTTATACACTATCAAGGGCAATAGAGTTTGTTGCAGGAATATATCATAGCAAGATTCCTACAGGGCTGCAGTGCAGAATAGATAGAACCTCAAAGGCTTTAAGAAAGGAAATTTTTCGGAAAGGACTTTCAGTAGAGTGAGTTGCTCACCCCATAGATTGAATATTTTAAATTGGCATCTAATTAATAACATCATAAAGATAAGAACCAACAATAACTTACACAGAGGCAATCAAGAAAAGAAATCAGATAATATCAAACACTGTGGAAAAAAAACAAATTAAGCCTTCTCCAAAAAAAGAAAAAAGCAGAGAATATTGCAGACTTCCATGAATACCCCTGAGTCAAGAAGGCAGATAATATATGTTGATATGTACACATTTGAACAGCTAAGAATAAAAGTAAAAAACAATGGAAGAAACAAAGGAAGCCACAATAAAAGGTAGAGAACCAGAAGAAATATACTGAGGAGTTATTTGAATAGCTATAGGAGAAGGAGTAAACGATGGAAGAAAAAAATAGAACCACCAAGAATGCAAACACTCCAGAGACACAGAGCCAGAATAAATATATTGATCAGAATGAACTTGTACAACTATGGAAGAAAATGAAAAAGATGGAAGAATTGAACCTAAAGATAGAGGTAGAAGCACTTTAAAAAAAATCACAAGAGAAAGAGGATACAGTCAAGACAATACTAGAAATAATAGAAATGTGTGAAAATGCAACCCAGACTATTAAGACTAAAATAAACGGCAGTGGTGTCCAACAAGCTTGATGGATAAAAAAGTAGAACAGAAGAGATGGAACAGAGAGTCAGTGACCTGGAAGATAAGAATCTCAATGGAAACATATTAGGAGAAAAATCAGAGATGAAACATAAAGAAAATCAAGAAAACACTAGAATAATGTAAGATAACATCAAAAGAGATGACGTACATTATGATTGAAATTCCAGAATATGAGAGGGATAGGAGAATCACTGAGAAAATTGTGGAAGAAATAATAAAAGAAAACTTCACAGGTTTTAAGAGGACTGAGGAAATACACATTCAGGAATTTCAATGAATACCAAATAGACTAGACCCAAAAAGGAAAACATCAAGACATATCATAAAAACAACTATGAGATACCATCTCACCTCAGTCAAAATAGCAAAATTTAACAGAACACCAAGCAACAAATGCTGGCGAGGTTGTGGAGAAACTGGAACCCTTATTCACTGTTGGTGGGAATGTAAAATGGTGCAACC
>NW_006399985.1:1685530-1687653 GCF_000299155.1 Elephantulus edwardii | reverse complement strand
GTGACTGATGAGATTGATGAGCCTTTGGGATGGGGAGGGTCCGAATCAACTTTCTTAATACAAAAGATGCCCCATCTTAGCAGTGTATATGTATCTACCCATGTATTTAGTGATTTACTCCTAACTTTACTCCTAACTTCTTTTAAATAAATTCTCGTTACCACATGCAACTCATTTCCTTTCTTTTTTTATTTTTTTTTTTGACTCTTCAGTGGATCTTATTTTTGCAGCAAGAAAACAGCGAAGACAATGCGAGTGCGATCCTTGGCGTTCTCAGTGGCTTGGGGGTTCTCTTCCTGAGGCAGGCTGAGGCATTCTGAATGTTGAGAGGTCCAGGTTCAAATCTACGAAGGTGTATACACTGCAGTCAGGGTGTTGGAGATTCCTGTAGGTGGTATTGTCAAACAGCTCAACAGGTGCGGCATCCTGCGTTTTTGGTGGACTTTGCTTCTTGGGATTTGGTGACAGCCCCTTTTCACTCTTCCCTGATTTCGAAGAGAGAGACACTGTAGAGGTTAAGTCCTTGAAGCACTCCTGCTTGGAGCCCAATCTTCAGCACCCCAAAACCTCCTTGCCACAAAAACAGGGGGGCAGCTATGACTTCGATAAGGGGAAAAAATACTCATTGTTCTTTTGATAGTCCGTAGTAAGCTCAAGACTATTCTTCTCTAGCATAACAGCTCAAAGGCATCAATTCTTCTTCTGCCTTCCTTATGGGAGGAGATCAATCCTCTTCCTCCCAAAGCAGCTAGTTGATTCAAACCCCCTATCTTCCTCAGGGCTCTCATTCGCATGGTAATTATAATAACTTTAAAAAAAGAATGTAATGTAAAATCTTATCCATGAAGGCTTTTAAAATTAAGACTTAAAAAAAAAATGTCCTTGTTGTTGTCACTAGGTGCCCTTAAGTCTAGTATGACTCGAAGGGACTCTATGAAGAACAGATCTGAACACTGCCCTATCCTGTACCTTCCTCAGAGTCTCTGCCACACTCAATCTAGTTGAGGGTCTTCCGCTCCATCACCATCCCACCACCGTTCCAAGAATAATGTCCCTCTCCACGGAACATCCTCTCCTAATAACATGCCCAAAGTTTGTAAGATGAAGCTTCATCATCTTTGCCTCCAAGCAATACTCTGGCTGCAACTTTTCCAAGACATACCTGTTTACTCTTTTGGCAGACCATGGGGTATTCAGCACTCTTCTCCAAACTCATAGTTCAAAGGCATCAATTCTTCTTCTAGGCCTATTCATCATCCAACTGTCAACAGTACAGCAAGTGACTGAAAACACCATACCCTGAGCCAGGCACACTTTGGTCCTCAAATCAACATCATTACTCCAAAAAATTTACAAAGTTCCCTGACTACAGACCTTCCCAGTGAAATACATCTCCTGATCTTCTGAGTGCCACTATTAAGTGTATTATTAATTGTGGATCCAATTAAGATGAAGTTGTTGACAATCTCAATCTTTTCACCATGTATCATGAAGTTGCCTATTGGTCCAATAGTAAGGAGTAATTTTTTCTTGATGTTGGGATGCAATCTATATTGAAGACTGCAGTGTTTTACCCTCTGCAGCAAGTGTTTCAAGTCCTCTTCACTTTCAGCAAACGTGGCTGTGACATCTGCCTAATGGAGATTACTCATGAGTTTTCTTCCCATCCTGCATTCTTCTTCATAGAGTTCAAGTTCACAAGTCATTTGCTCAGCATACAGAATAAATAGATATGGAGAAAGGATCCAACTCTGATGCACATTTTTCTTAGTTTTAAACCAAGCAATGTTCCTTTGCTCTGTTCAGATAACTTCTTGATATAGGAATAGCTTTGACAAGACTATAATTAAGCGTTCTAGGATTCCTGTTCTTCTTAATGTTAGTCATAATTTGTTATGATCCACACAGTCAAATGCCTTCTCACAGTTATCAAAGCACAAATAGACATTCATCTGTTATTCTTTACTTTCAGCAAGGATCTATCAACATCAGAAATGATATCCCTGGTGACACAGTCTCTCTTAAATCCAGCTTGAACTTCTGATTTCAGTCTAAGTGTGTTCTAGACTTTTTTAATGACTCAGCAATATTTTGCTTGCAAGTGATATTAATGATTATTGTTT
>NW_006399985.1:1658830-1685235 GCF_000299155.1 Elephantulus edwardii | reverse complement strand
TTGTTGTTGTTGTTGTTGTTTTTGTTGCTATGTGCCATTGAGTTGCCTGTGGCTCATAGTGACCTTGTATACAATATCTCTGAACTCTGCTCTATCCTGAACCATCTCACTGTCTCCAACACACCTACCCCGTTATTGTCAATAGATCTCATCTGAGATCGTCCTCCCTTGCACTGTCCCTCCACCCTTCCAAGAACGATGTCCTTTTCCAGGGACTGGTCTTTCTTGGCCACATTCCCATGTGAGACAGAACTTCAAATTCCTTGCCTCCAAGGAACAGCCTGATTTCACCCTCTCCTAGATAAACTTGTTTGCTCTCTTGGCAGCCCATGTTTAATAATCTTCTCCAGCACCATAACTCGAAGGCATCAAGTCTTCTGCCATGTTTTTCTATAATTTTATTCTGGTCAGTGTCCAGCTCTCTGATCGCATAGCAAGTAATTATTGCGAAGACCATGGCCTGATCAGGTGTAGCTTAGTCTCCAGACTGACATTGTTGCTCTTCAGCACTTTTGAGAGGTCCCTGACAGCAGCTTTCCCCAAATCAATTAATGTTTTGAGTTCCCGACTGCTGGTGCCAAGAGTGTGGATTGTGGAGCCGAGCAGGCTGAAATTGTTACGCGTCTCAGTCTCTTCTATCTATCATGGTGCTGCTAATTGGCACAGTGGTGAGAATCTTTGTCCTGATACTATGCTTCAATTCACATTGAAGACTACAGTCCTTCACTTTGTGCAGCAAATGTTTCCGGTCCTCTTCAGTTTCAGAAAGTAAAGTTGTGTCATCTGCGTAACACAGATTGTTGACGAGTCTTCCTCCCATCCTGATGTCACATTCCTCCTCATAAAGTCCATCCTCCTGAATGAACTATTCTGCATGTAGACTGAAAAGATATGGAGACAAGATGCACCCCTGATGCACTCCTTCCTTGATTTTGTACCATGCAGTGTTTCCTTGCACTGTTCTGACCAGCGTTTCCTGGTTCAAGTTTAGGTTTTGCACTGTTTCCATAAAATATTTCAATGTCACCCAATTCTTTTTGCTGACTCTATGTATTCCCTTCATCTTATTTGGATGTTCTCTGGGCATTCAAGATTTTGCCCATAACATCCCTTAATATTGAAACTCAAGGTTTGAATTTGTTTTTCAGTTCTTTCAGCTTGAGTTCTTCCCATTTTATTCTCTGATTCTAGGTCTCTGCACATTTCATTATAGTAGCTTGCTTGGTCTTCCCAAGCTGTCTTTTGAACTCTTCTATTCAGCTCTTTTATGTAAGATCATCTTCCTTACTTTTGGCTTCACAGCAACATTCACAATCTCTTCTGACAATCATTTTGGGTTTTTTCTTCCTCTCCTCTCTTTCTAGTGACACTTTTTTCTGTCTTCATAGATGATATCGTATTGTCATCCTACAACTCATGTAGTCTTTGATCATTGATGTTCAGTACTTCCAATCTATTCAATAGATAGATATACTGATTTATTTACAAAATTTTTTTTCCACACAAGATCCTTCCCATTTCCTTCACCCCATACCCATCAAATTGTGTGACCCTATGATTAACACCACACATCCTGACCCATTCTCACCCCTCTCCTTCCCCTTGGACCCTCATCCTCATTCCAGAATAATGGCTTTACACAGTATTTGTCATTATGGGATGGAGTTAGTTTACTCAGTATAATGCTCTCTAGTCCCTTCCAAGTTAGGTAGTCATTTAGAAAATCATTGCTCCTATGTGCTGTGTAGCACGAATATACCACAAATTCTCAATTTACTTGTTTGTGGTTGGACATCTGGGATGTTTCCATGTTCTTGTGACGGTGCATAATGTTGCTATGAACATTGGTGTACAAGTCTCAGTTTCAGTCTCAGTTCTCATTTTCTTGGGGTATATTTATTCCAAGCAATGGAATAGCTGGATCTTAAGAAATTTCCATGTTCAGCTTCTTGAGGAGGCACCAAATTGCCTTCCAGAGTGGTTGTATCATTTTACAATCCCACCAACAATGCATAGGTGTTTCTCTCTTACCACATCCTCTCCAACAGTTATTACTTGCCATGCTGCTAACCTTTGCCACTGTTACTGGAATGAGATGACATCTCATTATGGTGTTGATTTGCATCTCTCTTATTGCCAGTGATTTTGAGAATTTCTTCATGTGTCTGTTGACCATTCAATTATCAACCTCTGTGAAAACTCTTTCCATGTTTTTTTGTCCATTTTATAATTGGGTGATCAGTCTTTTTCATGTGGAGGCCCAGGAATATTCTATAAACTTCCGTTATAAGACTCTAGTCTGAGATGGTATTGCCAAATGTGTGTTCATCAATGGTAGGGTTTGTTGTTGTTGTTGTGTTTTTTTTCACCCTGCTGGAAAAAGGTTTTGATACACACAGGGATTTAATCTTTAGGAGGTTTTATGCATCAACTCAAACCTAGTCTTAAGATGACTTTTAAATTCAGGTGGAATAGACTCGAGGTCATATTTTGGTTCTCCTGGATTTATTTTCATTTTCTTCAGCTTCAATTTGAACTTAAACATGAGTCATTGATGGTCTGTTCCACGGTCATCATCTGGCCTGGTTTTGACTGCTGATATTGCGCTTCTCCAATGATGTAGTTCACATCAGTAAACAACCTGATTCCCATGCAGTCCATCTGGTGAGGTCCATGTGTAACGTTGCCATTGGTGTTATTTGCAATGAAATATCACTTAACATGCACAATTTGATGATTCTATTTCCAGCTTCATTTCTGTCACCACCAAGTCTGTACTTTCCAATTACTCTTCCTTCTTCATTATTTTCAACTTTTTCATTCCGATCACCAATTATCTTTAAGACATCTTGTTTGCATGTTTGGTCTTTTTCAGACTACAAAACTCTATAAAAATCTTCGGCTTCCTCCTCTTTGGCTTTAGCTGTTGTTGTGTATATTTGAGTATTTGTCATATTAACAGACCTTTCTTATATGCATATGAATAATACATAATCAGTCACAACATTGTACTTCAGGATAGAACTTGAAATTATCTTTAACTATGCATGTAACATTACACTTACTCTATTTTTTCATTCCTGGTATAATACACCATCTGATTGTCTGATTCAAAGTGGCCAAAGCCAGTTCATTTCATCTCATTAAGGCCTAGAATGTCAATGTTTATACATTCCATCTAATTTTTCACAACTTCTGATTTATCAACATTCATACTCCATACATTCTATGTACCAACTATTAAAAGATATTTGCAGCTGTTTCTCCATATTTTTATAAACTTCTAGTTCAGACGCTATCTCTAATAATGTATATATCAATGTTCCTCTTTTGTTTATAGGTTTTGCAGAGGCTTATTATTTCAGAAGTGGATGACTAATCCTGTTTAATTGTTGCCGTTGTTGTGTTGTTGTTAGGTGTCACTCAATTAAGTATAACTCACAGTGACCCTATGAACAACAGATCTGAACCCTGTTCTCTCCTGTGCCATTTTCACATTTCCTGACACACTAGAGCCCATGGCAGCAGTCACCATGTCAATCCAACTAGTTGAGGGTCTTCCTTTCCTTTGCCAACCCTTCACCATTCCCAGCATCATGTCCTTCTCCAAGGAATAGCTCCTCTTAGCAACATGCCCAAAGTATGTGAGACAAAGCCTCATCATTCTTGCCTCCCAAAAGCATTCTGGCTGCACCCATTTCAAGACATATTTATTTATTTATTCTTTTGATTGTCCGTGGGATGTTCAGTGCTCTTCTTCAATACCAACAGCATCAATTCTAAGGCATCGATTCTTCTAGCATCACTATTCATTGTACAGCTCTCAGATGCATAGTAAGTGATTGGAAAGACTGAGGGCCTAAATTAGACACACCTGAATCCTTAAGTTGACTTTGTTACTCCTCAGTGATTTGGAGAAGTCCCTAACTGCAGACCATCCCAATGTGATACAACTTCTGATGTCCTAAATGCTAGTACCAGTCATGTTAATTGTGGATTCAAGTAAGATGAAGTTGTTGACAGTTTCAATCTCTTCTCCATCCACCATGATGTCACTGATAAGAATCTTGGTTTTCTCAACATTAAGATGCAATTCAAATTATAGGCTAAATTCTTGGATCCTCTGCAACAAATGTGTTTACTAGTCTGTCTTTACCTGGGAGCTCCACTAAAGTGACCCCTCTGACATTTGGCACACTGGTGGCACAGCTTTCAGCATCACAGCAATCCGGCAAATACAGCAAACTGACAGTCAAGTGCTATACTAATTAGAAAAATTATAAATGAGCAAGAATTTAGATATTCAAGTTACAAAGTAATCAGCAAAATGCAGATCAATTCCACGACACCACAAACTGACAGGTAAGCCTCACAGTTAAGGAGGCTCCGTGGCTGAGTCCCAGGTACCACTTCCCGGGGAGGCTTCTTCTCTCCGGTGTTTCTAGAGGAAGGTCCTCATCTCTGAGCTTCTGCTCCAGGAGCGTCTTCCTTTTGACTCCTAGTGTCATGTGCAAACCAGGCACATGAAACATCACAGGGCAGAGTCTATTTGAGGCCAGTGGTAGTGTGTCCAGATGGGATCCTGGATGGATGAAGGAGCCTTCCAGCTGAGGCATACCTGGCACAGCAGGAAAATGTTGTGGATGAGGGCAATGCCTTGGCTATATTCAGGATGCGGATTCTCCATCCTTGACCTGATGGCCAGAAGCAGAGGCAAGGTGTGCAATGCTTTCTTCTGTTGCTGCTTCTCTTTGCCTAAGTGCAGGAGCTTTGTGCAAAAAGCCTGGCAGAAGTCAGAAGCTCAGGCAGGGTTTGGACTGAAAGGTCAGGGGTTGTACATGTGTAAGGTGGCACAAGCAGGTATAAAATGCTGTCTTCTGTTGCTGCCCGTTGCTGTTTCTACAAGATATGTCTCTCTTTTTCTCTCTCACTGTTTTCAGCGAAATAGAATCTACCAGATATATAGGTACTGTCTTCGTTAGGTGTTGCGAAGTCAACTGCAATTCGCAGTGACCCTGTGAACAACAGACCAGAACTTTGCCCTCTGCTGGTCCAGCCTCGCGATCTGATGCTCCAATCCGCTGTGGGAGTCGCTGTGCCCACATATCTCACTCAGGGTCTTTCTCTATCTCACTGACTTTCTACCTTCCTCAGCATAATATTTTCATTTTCTTAAATTTTTTTCTATTTCTCTGATTTATATACAAAGTTTGAATACATTGTTTTTTACAAAAGATCCTTCCACTTTCCTTCACTGCGCCCACGCACTGAACTGTGCAAACCTACGATTTACACCCTATCCCCTAACCTCGTCCCTCTATTTCCGCCCTCCTCTCCCCGCCTTGGATCCTCACACGCAGTCTACAAGAATGGTTTTATACAGTATTTGTCCTTGTGGGACTGAGTTAGTTCACTCAGTATAATGCTCTCTAGTCCCTCCCAAGGTAGTAATTTTCAAAGTGCTTGCTCCATTGTATGAACGTGCCACAACTTGTCAATCCATTCGTTGTGGTTGGACATCTGTACAACTGGCTATTCCTGACTATATGCCCAACGTACATGACAGAAGTGTCGTCATCCTGGCCTCTAAGAAGGTTGCCTGGTTGCCCTTCCCTCAAGATATATCTGTCTGGATTTTGGCAGTACTTGGGATATACAATACTTTTCTCCAACATCATCATTCAAAAGCATCAATTTCTCCTTGGCCTTTCTTACTTACTGTCCGATTTTCAAATGCATAGGAAACAGTTGAAAATACCGTGATTAAAATTGACATCCTTGTTATTAGAGGTCCTTGACAATAGATTCTCCCAACGCAACACGTCTTTTGATTTCTTGACTGATGCTATCAGTAGATTTTTATTGTGGATCCAAGTAAAATTAAATATTTTATAATTTTAATTGTTTTCTCCCTCTATTATGATGCTACATAGGGTTTTCAGAGGGCTGCTATTTCAGAAGTGGATGGCCAATCCTTCTTTCTAGTCTGTCTTAATCTGAATGCTCAGATTTAGAGAAGTATCAGACTTGTTATGCATCAGAGAGTTGGACAATGACCAAGGAGGACAGAAGGAGAATTGATGCCTTTGAGCTGTGGTGCTGGAGAAGAGTATTGAGAATACCATGGACTGCTAGGAAAACAAACAGATTTGTCCTGGAAAGGGTTAAACCAGGTGACTCCTTGGAGGCAAGGATTCTGAGGCTCCGTCTAACATACTTTGGACATGTTGTGAGGAGAGACCGGTCCTTAGAGAGGGACATCATGCTTGGGAGGGTGGAGGGACAGTGCAGGAGGGGAAGGCCCTCTATGAGGTGGATTGATTCAGTGACTGGGATAATCGGGATGGGAGTGTCAGAGACAGTGCGACTGGCACAGGACAGAGCAGAGTATAGGGCTGTTGTACACAGGGTCTCTATGAGTCGCAAGCGACTCGAGGGCACATAACAACAACATAACAACATTATGATGCTGCATATTGGATTTTTGTTTACTGCTGTGGAGATCTAATTCCTAATGGAGATTGTTGTCTTTGATCTTCTTCAGTAAATGTTTCAAGTCTTGTGTCATTTGCATAACATAGATTTTTTTTTAATTAAAATTTATTTTATACTGATTTACTTACAAAGTTTGTATACCTTGTTTTTCACACTGGATCGCTCCCATATCTTTAACCAACCCTTCCTCCACCCACCAAATTGTGCAACCCCATGATTAACCCCCACCCCCTATCCATCCTCATAACACAGATTTTTGATGAATCTTTCTTCAGTCCTGATGTCATTTTCTTCTTCATATAGTCTAGGATATTCTTCTAGTATACAAATTGAGCAAGTATGGCAAAAATAAATTCTTGTGGCCTAGTGGGTAAGGACTAGTAAGGACTAGTGGGTTGTACTCCCAACCCAAAGATAGATAATTTGAATTCCACCAGCTGCTCCACAGGAGAAAGATGGGTAATTTCCTCTCATGTGATTTCTAGCCTCTGAAACCTACTGGAGAGTCAGATATGAGTCAGTCATGACTCAATGGACATGAGTTCGTGATCGTACCTGTATACATACAATATATGACATTAAATATGAGTTCTAAAATTCTATTTATTGGAGTGATGTATAATAGGGAAGATCTTGAAATTTATCTAGAGATTTGTAAATATAAATCAAGCTAAATACTAACATTTGTACTATAAATACAGGACATGTAAGACAGAAGAGAAAATTGATACAAATTAACTGAACCCGGACTCTTGGTAATGAATGAGAAGAGAGATATTATTCTCATATAGATCTGTGTTGTTATTAGAAGACAACTCAATTCAACCCATGTCCTTTATAAAGAGAGGCATTCCAAGTAGACTACATACACGAAGTAGCATCTTGGGAGAGTGGTGAGGAGCCGACCACATCCCTTCACGCTGTCAGTTGGGGTGACACTCATGTGGCCTCAGGGATGCATGGGCCAGCAACAGGGTGTGACCTCAGGGGCTACTTGGGCTGGTGCTACTGGGATCAGACTGTCGAGGCTGTGGAGAATTGGATTGGTGTCATCTATAACCCAGTAGGGTAATACTTCACAACCTACCAAAACACCAGTCAGGGTCCAGTGAAAGCATCAACGTGCCACCACTGCGCCGAGAGGAGGGTCCCAACCTTGGCCAACAGAAGAAAGGAGAAGCTGTGAGGTGATGTTCCCCAATACTGGAACTCTGTTTTCCCCTCATGAGGAAGAATGGACAGCATGATTTACCATACTGAGTAACTCTAACCCCAGTGAAGCCACGGTCACATGCTTTGTTCAAAGTCACGTCCACAATGTAGAGTATGTTCTTTCATTTACATGTTTTGGTAATTGTTGAAAGAACAGAAATATCCTCAATTATGATGCATTACTTAGAAAACAAAACGTAAAAACTCATCTACTGGCTTGTTAGCACCTCAAATTTCTACTGTACTTAGGAAGGTACTACTATAGAGAAATTATCTCATAAATTTTTGCTGACTGAATAAGAAATACAGAAAAAAGGATTTAGGGGAGCTCTGATGGCCTAGGGGCAAGAAGCTGCACTGCAATCCCAGAGGTATGTGGTTTGAATCCACCAGATGCTCTGCCAGCGAAGGAGGGACAATCTCCTCCAGTACCAGTCGGATCTGATTTGACGGTACATACAGAAAAATAATAAAATAAATATTAAACAAAAAAAAAAGGATTTAAGAAGCAATTGATCCTTTGCTGACTATTGTTCAGTGAAATCTGAAAAACATCATTGCATGTTTGTTATTAGTAATAATGACCCAAAGTCCCTGGGGTAAAGTCTCATTTCAGTCAGAATTCACCACCTTTTTTAATGGTGGAGATGTTAGAGTATAAATTAATTTTTTTTAATTTAAAAATTACTTAAAGTGTTAACATTCAATTATTTAAATATACTAGGGAATTATCCTGAATTATATGTACTAATAAATTATGAATCTTCTGTAGTAAATCCAGAAGGAGGAGACATTATTATTAACATACTTACTATATGATTATTCTGGAAGCTTTGTCAAATTTGAAATATAAATGCTGACAATTTCCATTGTAAGTGATATTTTTTATACCATATAAAGGGTAATTTGTTTTTGTTTGTAGGTTTATTTTCCAATATAATTTGCACTAACAGCATAAATTTCTATCAACACATAAAAATTTAGGATAAATGAGTAAACTATCATTAATGAAGTCTTTAATGTAATATAATTGAAAATTAAGATGATTATGCAAAACAACAACACAAGTCTGTTCTAAACTACAATTTTATTAGAATAAAACACTTAAAGGATAATAAGAAAGTAGAAGAAGAAAACTTATACAGAAAAACATTTCTTAGCTCTGATTTTCAGAAATCCATATTGTATAATTACATGGAACACAAGAATAACAAGATCTTACTTGAGATATATTGACAGTGACTGTGATAATGGTGACAGGTGTGTCAGAGACAGTGAGGTTAGCTCAGGTTAGGGCAAGGTTCAGAGCTGTTGTTCATAGGGTTGCTATGAACAGCCCATTACAATAACAACAACAACAATAGGAAAGGAAGAGAAAACAAAAAACCAAACAGAAGCTTTAGACAACTTTGCACAAACCTTAGCACAAGATTAGCTAAGAGAAAGCTGTTTGTGCAGATGATATCAACAACACACAGTGATCAGGGTGTGAGGACAGGAGGCAGGTCACCTCGTCCCACATCCCAAACCTGTTTCCTTGATTATCTGACCCTAGCAAGTGAGAAGGTCTCCGTACATCTTACTTCCTTCATCCCTAAAATGCACTGAAAGCAACGCTTAACTGATCAGACGCTTGGGAGCTTCACACAAACGATCCAAACACTTTAACTCTTAAATGTGCCCAAATTAACACAGGTTGAAAGAATGACAAGTGACACGCATACAAAATGTAGACACTTTGTGGCAGATAACAAGCATTCTGTTTTTAATTGTTTCCTCTGCATGTGAAAGTTAGACAATGAATATAACAGATATCAGAAGAAGAAAGGGTGCCTGTGAGCTGTGGTGCTGGAGAAGAATACTGAATATCCCGTAGACTGTCAAAGGAACAGATACGTCTTGGAGGAAGTGTAACCTGCAAGGATGGTGAAACTCTGTTTCATACACTTTGGGCGTGTTGTCCGGAAGGACAGGTGCTTAGGTAGACATCATGCTGGGAAGGGCACAAGGTCAGAAACAGACAAGAAGACCTGTAAGGAGATGATCTGATAGAGTGACTGCAGCCGTGGACTTGAACCTAATACACATTGTGTGTGAAGACGAAGTAGGATGGGCGAGTTTTCAATCTGTTGATCTTAATGATGCGATGAATCAGCCTCCACTCAATGACACCCAACAGAAATGAAATTATATCTCCGTAATGTTACTTCATCTGTGTCCTCAAGCTAAGCACTGTTTGTTATATCACCATTTGGAGGTAAAAGGTAGGATTGTTGTCTCAGAGCTAATAAAGGAACTACTCTGGAACCCAAGCATCTAACCGTTAAAAATAGCTCAACATCCCTAAAGCTTACAGAGAACTCACTTGAGACTGTGACACTGGCAAACACTCCTTCTACTCCAGAGAAATATTTGAGGAGTGTTATTGGGATCAGAACAAGATAACTTTCATATGAAGCAAAAATATTTATCTCGGTTATTTATAGGATGCCAAAAGCATACGTGAAACGGTATTTCAAACTGTACCGTAACCATTACCCACTCATCAATTCCATGTTATTGTGGTTGTGAGGTACCTTTGAGCCTACTCTAACTCACAAAGAGCCTACTTACAACAGATTGGGACCTTGGCTTTACCTAATGCAGAATGTCCTTTGATTTCTTGGCTGCTGCTTCCATAGACATGGATTGAGGTTTAAGTGAAACAAAATTCTTTTCCAACTTCAATCTTTTGTTCATTGATCATGATGTTTTACTGACCCCATTGTGAAGATTTTCCTTTTCGAGAAGTTGAGGTGTAATCCACAATGCAGTTTGGGCCGTCTACAAACTCAAGTTGTTGTTGAGTCGGCCTGTGAGCCTGATGTCACATTCTGCTTCATATTGTTTTCTGCCTCTGATTATTTTCTCAACAAACAATTTGAATGTTATTGTTGTTGTTATTATGTGCTCTCAAGTCAACTGTTACTCATAGAGATCTTACGAACAACAGATGTGAACCTTGCTATCTCCTGTAACATTCCCATCATCTCCGATATACTTGAGTGCATGGTCACAGACACTATGTCAACCCAGCTTGTTGAGAATCTCCCTATCTTTCTCTGATCTTCCGTTTTTCCTAGAAGATGAAGTTTTGCAATCCTCACCTCCAAGGACCATCCAGGAGGGACTCTTCCTCCCACAGACTTGTTTGTTCTTTTGGCAACTGATGAAGTCTGGCTCATACCTTTTCTGACTTTAAACTACGCAGTAGCTCCTTGTTCTGTTCCAAGGAGTATTTCTTTGTTCATGTACATAATCTACATGAATCGAGAACACAAGTAAGCATTCTAGTTTTCCATTCTTCTCAATGTTAGCCATAATGTGTTATGATCCTCAGAGACAACTGCCTTTGTGTAGTCAATCAGATACAAGTAAACATACAGCGAACCTCTAAGACGGAGCAGAACTGCCCTATAGTATCTCTAAGGATGAAGCCATTGGTCCCAACTTTCTCAAGAACCTTGCCATGTCTTTCATCCATTAAAGGAGCTGGTGGGTTCCAACTGTCAACACGGTTTCACTAGCACATGAGCCCTTAACCACTGTGCCCTTATGGCTTAAACTGTTGTTGGGAGTGCCATGGAGTGAGTCCAGACTCACGGGCATCCTGGGAACAACAGAACAAAACACCCACCGATCTTGTGTCATCCTCATTAGAGATGTCATGTTTGTGTCCGCGGTTACAACCGCTATGCCAACCAACGTCGCTGAAAGTCTCTTTTTCTCTAACCCTCTACCAAACGTGGCGATTTCTCCAGGGTGACGACCTTCCTGACAATATGTGGAAAGCAAATGAGGCCGTCTCTCACCATCCTTGTTTCTGAGGCATATCCGTGTGGCACGTTTTCGAAGACAGACTTTTCTCTTCTTCTTCTGGAAGCCTGTGGTATGTTTCATATTATCAGTAACTTATTTCTACACCACGATTCCGTTTCAGTATTCCTTAGTCCTCGTCCAGTTTTTGTGCCTGTTGCTCCCTCACTGCCGTGATTCACCACTTACTCATAGCTCTCCCTCCACTTGCTTTCTGACACTGTAAATCGCGCAGGAGGAGGTTGTCGGTCGTTGGTAGGACGTGAGCGATCATTACTGTAATGGAGTTTTGCATCAGCACCGTTCTGAAGACTGTGCCATCCAAGCTCTTCTGAACACATCAGGGCTTGGGAAGCACGTAACTCAGTTCTCAAAGTGATATTTTCATTTTGCACAAAGCTCGTACTACAAGTGTGTTCAAAATGGAAGGTATTTTTTTAATTCTTTTATTACTAAAAGTACTGAAGAGCAATGGTGTCTCTCTGGAGACTAAGGTGCGTCTGATACAGGCCATGGTCTTCACAATCACTTGTTATGCATCAGAGAGTTGGACAATGACCAAGGAAGACAGAAGGAGAATTGATGCCTTTGAGCTGTGGTGCTGGAGAAGAATATTGAGAATACCATGGACTGCTAGGAAAACAAACAGATTTGTCCTGGGAAGGGTTAAACCGGGTGGCTCCTTGGAGGCAAGGATTCTGAGGCTCCGTCTAACACACTTTGGACATGTTGTGAGGAGAGATAGGTCCTTGGAGAGGGACATCATGCTTGGGAGGGTGGAGGGACGGCGCAGGAGAGGAAGGCCCTCTATGAGGTGGATTGATTCAGTGACTGGGATAATTGGGATGGGAGTGTCAGAGACAGTGTGATTGGCACAGGACAGAGCGGAGTTTAGGGCTGTTGTACATAGGGTCGCTATGAGTCACAAGCAACTCGACGGCACATAACAACAACAAACAAATTTCAATGAAGGTTTACAGAGACTGGATTTCCATTCATTCATTGTTCCACTTTTCTCCCTTCCCAACCCCCCACCCACCTCCTTCCCAACACTCCCCTCTTAGAAAAGTAAAAGAAAAATTCTTTCATTGTTTTATAATCCCACCCCCCCAGGTCCACTCCACTATGCAACCTTTTCTCTGGACTCCTTTCATGACAATAATACCTAATCACATACCCCTTTTGAACCGTTTTCTCGCTCATCTGTCTCAATGCAGTATACATTGTTGAACCCATCTTTCTCAGTCTCTCCCCAACCCTGATGTCAGTCCTATTTTACAACAGTGGCACCATGCAGTTTTTGTCCTTTTGTGACTGAGATACTTCACTCAGCATAATGTCCTCCAGGGTCACCCCTTTTGAATAACATTGCATGAGTTCCTTGTTTTTCAAGGCAGCGTAGTATTCCATTGTGTGAATATACCACAGCTTCTCTATTCATTTGTTTATTCATGGACACTTAGGTTGTTTCCAACTCCTTGCTATTGTGAACAAAGCCTCGATAAACATGGGTGCGCATCAAAGTGGAGTTTATGGTCTCCACGTGTGTCGTAAGTACGAATGAAAGACGTTGTTGGGTGTCATCGAGTTTACTACAACTCATAGTGGTCTATGAACAATGGATTTGGACCCTGCCCTATCCCGCACCATTGTCACCATCTCTGATATACCTGAGCCCATTGTTACAGCCACCATGCTCATCTGTCTTCTCCGGCATCTTTCTCCCCTTCTCTGACCCTCTACCTTTCTCAGCAGGTTTTTCTCTTTGTCTCTTTAGAACTCTGTCAATCTAAGATGTGTCCTCAAGGGAAGCTACCTGGTTAAAATGGAACTTCTGGAGGGCTACTCCTACCATTCACTTAGTTGGAGATTAGCGTCACTGCAAGTGGTCCAGGCCTCAATTGCAAATTACTTTCTACCAGAAAGATACTCATATCTTTTTTTAAATTTTTATTTTATAGTGGTTTGCATACAAAATTTGCATACATTATGTTTCATGCTCTCCTGCACTGACTCTGTATTTCAAGAAAAAGTTTTAAATACTATGTTGAAAACAGAACTATGTTTCATATAGAGGTGAAGACTTAGCAAGTTGCTGTAATTCATCACAATGCTAACTTCACTAAACCAAAGAATTTGGGTGGGGGGTTTATAAAGAGGTTTAAGTGGGAAGGAATTTCAGATTTACTTGTAAAGGAAGTGGGGAATTCTGGGAAACGGCACATATGGGGGAGGTGGGTGCAGCTACCAAGATGGACTCTGTTGCAGAAGCTTCTGGATCAAGTTGTTATATTTCTTTCAATTGGAACTGACTTATAGATTAAGCTCTAAGTTTGTTTCTCCTTCTTTCTTCCACAGGATTTGAACCACCTGTCCTTGGTTTGACAATACTATTAATAATCTCTAGCCTCCAGAGCTCTGGATCAAGAGACGACACATTATGGGTTGGCACACATAAGGGTGCAGCCAAGTCCTCTGCTTCAACACCCCGAACTAGTAAATAACTTTACCTGTTGCTCAGAAAGGTCAGCTTTTGCTCATGAAATTTTTGCATTTCCAGTGTTTTTGTAATGGTTCAAGAACTGATTTGAACTGGTTTAGCTTCAGACCATGTGTTAAGGAAGTTAATCCATAGAATACAATGTCTTATGGAAAGGAGGGTTAGCAATCATTAGCTGTAAGGGATAGCAGAGTTAAGTTATCACAGGACCCTGGGAGAGAGGTTGGGCGGTAGAATCCCAAGGTAAACCCTTGTCCCTTATCTCAACCTGCCAGGAGTGGTTTAGATCCAGTTAGACCCCTTACTACTGAACACAAACGGTCCTTTCCGTAGTCATGGGCAATAAAACAGATAGATTGCAATATCCAAAGTACTTTATTTCAGATCTGGGAGGACAGAGAGAACTCTGAAAACCTACCTTCCCATCTGGGGGTGATCATTAGTTTTATACTAGGCTTAGCTACTAATTTACTTAACAATACACTTTCATTCATAAACTTATAGAATTTCTACATTTAAAAAGAACGGTTTACTAGTCAACACACAACTTATGGCCATTGCAATCCATTTGTCTTATTGGCGATTGACTGCAGAAAGAATCCTTCGAGGTTAGTAACACAACCACCAGATCTTTATAAATTAAAAAAAAATTTAAAAAAAAAGTACCCAACCACCTCATTTTGCAAATTTTTTTTTTCATTTTGCAAATTAAATGAACATCATAATCAATTGCAAGATGCTTCCACTGAAAAGAATATAATTTTTCTAAAAGTTACACTGAAAACAATAAACACATAAGGAAATTATATAAATGTTTCCATTAAGTTTATCTTGACTTAAAGCAAGTCTTACCTGTACTTGATCAGAGTTAACTAGTAAGACATTCTCTGTGCTTATGAAAAGAAAACATCCAAACACATACTATTCATATACTAGTTTATGAACTCCTTTTACATATGTATATATGTATCATTGAACCTATTGAGATTTTACTGAAGAATTAAATCATTCTGATGGCATGTCGGCTCAATATTCTCTGTCCTCTCAAAAAAGCACTTAGTCAATACACAGTCATGGCATTACTGGAGAGGAAAAAAGTCACTGAGTGGTGTTTGGGCTACTTTTACTTGCTGAGGCCACTCTGAACGAAAAAGGTCAATATTGAAAGAACCCATCTGAAGCAGCTAAATCCTTGCTGAGGGAATTCCACCATCTGTTGGCTCCTTTCTTTCTGTGTGTTTTAGGAAAGAAAACACGTGTGTGTGTGGGGGGGGGGGGGGTTCAAAATCAGGAGAGTATGAACTTCAAATTAAATGCCCTTCAGAAACAAATTTACCCACTAGAGCTTCACTCACTGCCTGGGGCAACTTAAAACCCAAACAGGATGTTTTTCTAAAAGGAGTGCCTGGCTTAATTTACTTTCTCATTATAAAGAGCAACCACCCACCTAGGTGTTGGAGCTTTGCTCTGAAGGAGAAGCAATTAAGATTCAATTTGGGTCGCTCAAATCCCCAAGTTTAAAAGTCCTTCTAAACTTGACCTTTCTCAAGGACCCCTGACATGGATGCTGTACCATTTTTAATGTTTATCTTTCCTGACCCTGCCTCCAAATGACTTGTATTCTTTTGCCATCCTTTACAAAAAAAAGAGGAAGGGTAAATGTTTTCCTTTAAAATTAATGTCTCTTTTTCCTCAGAGTCCTCTAGCAGAAAATGTCTACTTGACCCCTATAACCTTCTCAAGAGTGGAGGTTATTATTTTCACTTTACAAAAGGGGGAGGGGGACAACAAACCAAACAAAACAAAAACTCAAGACATAGAAGAACATTTGGCCACCATCAAAGCAATCAGGGACCTACACACCCTTTTTGGCAGAAAAGTGAAGTGAGTTTCAGGAAAACCTTTAGAAGGAAAAGCTCTTCAAATTAAGGTCCCAGTCCTAAAACAGGACTCACAATTGACTTGCAGTAGAAAAATAGATCCCTTTCCTATCCTCCCGACTTTTTATCTATAATAATGGCACATTTAAAAATATCCTAAAAATGTTCCAGCTTTAGAGAAGACTCAAAAGAGGGCCTTCAGGCTATGCCATGAAGAGGTTGGCAAATTTTGTCTGCAAAATAAAACAAGGATAAATATGGACTAAATTATCTATTTCAGGGCTTTGGAAATTGACTAAAGGCAGACAACAATTCCAGAAACATTTATTCTTGCAAAAACGATTAAGAGTTTCGGGTAAAGAGCGAAGGAGCTTGAATCTTTGCCTCGAGATGTTCCCAGTCCGGTTCCAATCTCCCCACCCCACCCCTTGGTTGTTCATGAAACTGCCACTGTTACCACAGCAAGTTTGGTCCTATCCAGAGGCCCTAAGGGGGCAAGCTGACTGCGGTGGGGGAGGTCTCCACAGAAAACCAACTTGCATTGCTAACTGTATCTCTGATGGTTCAAACCCAACAGCTGCCCTACAGGAGAGAGGGAGGGAGTAACAGGCAGTGTCTTTCTGTGGGATTTATGATCTCGCCAGACCTTGTGGAAAGTCCGCTCCAAGTTGTCCCAAGCTCTATGGCAGCGAGGTAAGAGATGCCCACCTGAAGTCTCAATCTAGTTAAGTAAGGGGCCTGCAGTGGCCCAGTCATAAATGTAACCAAAGATCCAGAAACTCCTCCAAAAATGACAAACGCCCGGAAATGAGGCTGCCATGTGGAACCTGTTCGTCCCCTCTGGCTTTTTAACTCCACGTTTGCACACGTCACTGTAATTCTCTGTCTTCTCAAGCTTGCCTTTGTAATCTGTCTAGCTCTCACATTTCATGGTTTCTTCTTTTTTCTTTAGCTTCTTCATAGTCAAGAACCAGTTAAGAGCCTTTTTTGGCATCCTTTTTATTTCTACAATTCTTTTTTTTTTCTACAATTCTTAATATTTTTTTTTAAATATATAATGCCTTTCATGTCTTCATACAACTTATCTAGTCTTTGGCCAGTAGTGTTGAATGTGCTAAATCTACTCGTGAGACTTTTTTACACATTCAGGTGGGGTCTACTCAAGGTCCTATTTATGAACTTGTTTTCATTTTCATCAGCTTCAATTTGAACTTGCATATGAGAAACTGATGATCTGTACCACAAAAAGTCGTTTCTATATCCATCTTGATGTTGTGAGTGACAGAATAATATCCATATGCATACAAGGAAGTCCAGTGAGTAGCACTATCATTCAAATATATGCACCAACAACCAGAGCCAAAGAGGACGAAATAGATTTCTATCAATTTTTGTGGTCAGACATTGATCAGACATGCAGTCAAGATGCATTAATAATAATGAATGACTGGAACACAAAAGTTGGGAACAGGAAAGAAGAATCAGTAGTTGAAAAATATTGGAGTTGGTGACAGAAATAAGGCTGGAGATAGAATAATAGAGTTCTGTACAATTAATGATTTATGGATTGCAAACACTTTTCATAAGAAATATAAATGCAGATTATATACATGGGTTTCACCTGATGATATTTACAGACATCAGATCCATTATATCTGTGGAAAAAAATCACTGGAGAAGTTCAATATCAGCTGTGAAAATTAGGACAAGTACTGATTGTAGAACAGACCATCAACTACTCATATGTAAGTTCAAATTAAAGTTAAAGAAGGTAAAATCAAATCCATAGGAATTCATGTTTGATCTTGAGTCAATCCCACCTGAATTTCAAAACCATCTCAAGAACATGTTTGAGGCCTTGAGCACTAATGATCTAAAACCACAAAAATAAAAAAAGTGAACTGGAGGACGGGGAAGGGAGGGAGAAGTAATAAAATGCACAACAATGAATGAATGAAAATCTGACTTTTCTCTAAACTTTTGGTAAAATCACAATTAAAATTAAAAAATATTAAAAAAATAAAATGCAGCAGTTTAAAATAATTTTTAAAAAATCATGCAGGAAGAATGCAACTGTCATTACAAAGACAGAGGAGAAAGAAAAGACCAAGATGGATTTTAGAAGAGACTGTGAATATGGAATTAGAATGCTGAGAAGCCAAAGAAAATGGAAGAAATCAAGAAGTTAAGGAGCTGAACGGAAGATTTCAAAGGATAACTTGGGAAAACAAAAACATCATAATGAAATGTGCAAAGAGCTAGAATCAGAAAAATCAAAAGGGTTGAACTGGCTTGGCATTTCCCACCATTTTATTATTAATTTTAATGAACATTTATAGAAACTTTGGATTTCCATTCATCTTAAGCTGAAGGAACTGAAGAACAAATTCAAGCTTTGAGTTGCAATACTTAAGGATGCTTTAGGCAGAATGTGAAATGATCCAGGAAGCATTAGAAGAGGATAGAAGGAATATACAGTGTCACTGTAACAAAAAGAGTTGGCTGACACAGAAGAATTTCATGAAACAATGCATGATCAAGAACTTGTGGTGATGAAGAAGGCAATTCAAGCTGCTCTGAAGAAATTGGCAAAAAACAAGGCCCCAGGAATTGATGACATACCAATTGATATATTTCAAAAAACTTTACTGGATGCACTCACGAAGCTGTGCCAAGAAATCTGGAAGACAACTACCTGGCCAACTGACTGGAAGGGATCCATGCTTGTTCCCATTCTAAAAAATGGTGACCCAAAAGAATGTGGAAATTATTGAACAATATCACTAATATCCTCCAAAAGAAGCAAGAATGAGGAGGCTTCACCTAACATACTTTAGACATATTGCTAGGAGGTGCTATTCCTTGGAGAAGGACATGATGTTGGGAAGGGTGGAGGGTCAGTGAAGGAGAAGACCCACAACCAGTTGGATTGACAAGGTGACTCCTGCAATGGGCTCTTGGGTGTCAGAAAGTGTGAGAATGGTGCAGGACAGGACTGGTTTCAGATCTTTTGTTCACAGGGTCGCTATGAGTGTACTTGACTGATGACACCTAACAATAACAATATCATTAATATCACATGCAAGCAAATCCCTGCTGAAAAGTATTCAAAACCAACTGGACTGGAGCAGCACATCAACAGAGAGCTTCCAGATATGTAGGCCTGTTTTAGAAGAGGCCATGGTACTAGAGACATTATAACTAATATGAGATAGATCTTGGCTAAAAGCAAAGAATACCAGAGGAACATCTTTTATTGACTATGCAAAGGCATTTGACTGTGTGGACCACAACAAACTGTGGCTGACTCTGAGAAGGATAGGAATCCCAGAACACTTGATTGTGCTTATGTGAAAACTTTTACTTGAACCAGGAGGCCGTTGTCAGAACAGAGAAACACTGCATGGTTCAAAATCAGAAAAGAAGTATGCCAGGGATGCATCCTATCTCCATACCTTTTCAATTCTGTATACAGAATAGGTCATCCAGGAAGCTGGGCTCTGTGAAGAGGAATGTGGCATCAGGATTGGAGAAAACTCCAATAATCTGTGTTATGCACATGACACAACCTTGCATGCTGACACTGAGGAAGACATGAGGCATTTGCTTTAGAAAATCAAGGACTACAGCCTTCAATATGGATTGAAGCTCAACCTTAAGGTAATGAAGATTCTCATCACTGGGCTGTTTGGCAGTGTCATGATAAACAGCGAAGAGATTGAGATTGTAAACAGTTTCAGTTTGCTTGGCTCCACAATCAACATTCTTGATACCAGAGGGCAGGAAATCAAAAGACAAATTGCGTTGGGATAGTCGGCTGTCAGGGATGTCGCCTAAGTACTGAAGAGCCACGAAGTCACTCTGGAGTCTAAGGTGCACCTTTACTTCCCTATTACTTGCTATGCATCAGGAAGCTGGACAATGACTAGTGATGATAGAAGGACAATCAATGCCTTTGAGCTGTGGTGCTGGAGAAGCATATTGAATATACCATGGACTGCTAGGAGATCAAACAGATTCATCCTGGAGAGGATGAAACCAGGCTACTCCTTGGAGGCAAGGATTCTGAAGCCTCATCTGACATACTTTGGGCATATGTTACAAGGAGGAACCAGTCCTTGGAGAAGGACATCATGATTGGGGTAGATTGAGGTAGTGACTAGGGTAATGGGGGTGGGTGTGTCAAATACAACGAGATTGGCACTGGATAAAGTAGGATTCAGAGCTGTTGTACATAGGGTCGCTATGAGCCACAAGTGACTCAATGGCAAGTAACAACAAAAACAATCCCACAATAAACCTCTGACCTTTTCCTGACTGATAATATTGAATTTCTCTACTGTCTCTTTTCACAGATGTAGTAGGCTGAGTCCTTGTGTATATACCATCTCACCAGATACATGTGTGGAGCCTTCATTTATCGTTTTTAAAAGATGCATCTTCAACCACCAGGTAGTTGGTTGTCTAAAATTCCATTACATCATCTCTAGCCTCCTACCACCAAGGTTATATTTTTGAACTGCCCGTATTTTTTGTTTCCAACTTTTGCATTGCAATCAGCAGTTGTCACTAAAGCGTCTTGGTTGCCTGCTTGATCAATTTTAGACTGTGAAAGTTGGTTATGCATTCTCAAGCTCTTCATTTTTGGCTACAATGATTGCACTATAAATTTGAACAATGCTTGTGTTAAGAGCTCTTTTTCTTTTCCCTTTCTCTAATCAGTATTTATTTTACCATCTCTTTTTGTTTCTTTTATTGTGATTTTAATAAAAGCTTATAGATAAGTTGTTCCCCCTCTCTCAACTCCCCTAGTCCACTTTGCTATGCACGTCTAGACTTGCTGTATAAATAATGCCTAATCATATATTCCTTTTAAGCAATTCTTTCCTTCATCTATTCCAATGCAGTGTTCATTATCTCTCTCAGCTTTTCCTATCTATGTAAATTAACTTTAAATATTGGCTATTTATTAACTGACTTACAAAATTTCTAAAAATTTACTAGTTGCCTTATTGGGTTGTTTGTTGTTTTTTTTTTTAATGTAGTGTGTTTGCTTGTTTTTAATTGTGTTTCATTCACAATTTTATTTCTTTTAATTCACGTATTTATGGAGTGTTTTTTTCTTGCCCTCCCTCTATCCATCAAACTCTGAGACCCTGTGATTTCCCCCTCTCCCCATCCTCAGCCCACCTATCCACCCTCAGCCCCTCCATAGCCTCCCTTTCCCTCTTTAGATATTCATACACATTTTACTGGTTAGCCTTCAGTTTCTACAGTCATGGTCTCTAGATATACAGGAACCTTAATAGCATAGAAGCCATGGACTTGGATTGTTAATCCAAAAGCTACAAGTCCCCTGTGGTTGGAATCTTCTTCCTCTCTAGTAGGAGAAGGATGAGTAGTCTCCTTTTATTACATTTATAGCCTCAGAAACAGAGGGTTGCTAAGAGTTGGAACCAGCTTGATGACAGGGACTTTGAGGGGTTTTATCTTTTAATTTTATACATGTATGGATTTTAACTTATCACTGACAGCATTTTACTTTTTTTTCTCATATACCGGTGATCACAATTGAATATTGACTGACAAAGTGCTGGAAAAGTAGTTCCCTAAAAGCCAGATGTGCTCATGATACAAAGGGACTTGAGTGATCATGAAATGAAGACATCAGGGCCAGCCAGTGTTTTGTTCAATGGTACACAAAGTCATCATGAGTTGAAGCAGATTCAAAGACAACCAACAACAATCTTCAAACAATGAAAGAAGCATGCAAGGCAATGATTCATCATAAAAGAATTAAAATCAAGAAATTCAAATAGGAAAAGTGGAATGTCTCAAGTTAAAAAGTATAATCAACAAAATGAGCAAGTCTCTAGATGGTATCAAGAGTATAGCTGAGGTGACAAAAGAAAGAATGAACGCACTTAACGTTAGAACACTAAAACTACCTAGTAAAGAACAGAGAACCAATAAGCAGTCTCTAAAACCTGCAAAACTACAGCAAACATGTAGACATTTGATTAAAGGGGATTTCTGAAAAAGAGGAGGGGCAAAAAATTGAAGAAATAATGGATCTTTGCAAGTAAGTAAGAGTTAAAAAATACATTTAGTTAGAGTTGAATGTCTAAGCAAGTACTACATGGAATGAGAAAATTTGAGGAGATGATAGAAATGTTATAAGTCAGATTATAATGATAGTATACAATTGTTGTTGTTGTTGTTACATGCCGTCGAGTCGTTTGCGACTCATAGCGACCCTATGTACAATAGCCCTAAACCCTGCTCTATCCTGTGCCAATCTCATTGCCTCTGACACACCATCCCGATTACTCCAGTCACTGAATCAATCCACCTCATAGAGGGTCTTCCCCTCCTGTGCTGTCCCTCTACTGTGCCCAGCATGATGTCCCTCTCCAAAGACCTGTCTCTCCTTGCAACATGTCCAAAGTATGTCAGACAAAGGCCCAGAATCCTTGCCTCCAAGGAGTAGCCTGGTTTAACCCTCTCTAGAATTGTTGTTAATATTAGATGCCATCAAGTCAACTATGACTTATAGGGACCCTATGAGCAATAGATCTGAATGTCATCCTATCTTGTGCCATCCTCACACTTCCTGACACATTAGAGCCCATGGTGAGAGTAACCATGTCAGCTAGTCAAGGGTCTTCTCCTTTACCAATCCTCCATCTTTCGGAGCATCATGTCCCTCTCCAAGGAACAGCCCTCCTAGCAACATGCCTTAAGTATGTGAGGCAAGGCCTCATCACTCTTGCCTCCAAAGAGCACTCCGGCTGCACCCTTCTCAAGACATACGTGTTTATTCTTTTGGCCGTCCATGGAATGTTCAGTACTCTTCTCCAACACTGGAGCTCAAAGGCAAACAATTCTTCACTGTCATCTTTATTCACTGTTAAGCCCTCAGATGCATAGCAACTAAACGAAAGACCATGGCCTGAATCAGACACATTCTCAAACTGACACTAGGTCCCTGACAGCAGACGTTCCCAGGGCGATGCATCTCCTTATTTCCTCAAAGCTGGTATCAAGGGTGTGAATTGTGGATTCAAGCAAGATGAAGTTGTTGAGAATTTCAATCTTGTCTCCATCTATCATGATGTTTCCTATATAGGTCCAGTAATAAGAATCTTTGTTGTGTTAATTGTGAATTCAAGTAAGGTGGAGTCATTGACAATTTCAGTTTTTCTCTATTTATCATGATGCTGAGATGCAATCCATATTGAAGTCTGTATTCTCTGATCTTCTGCAACAAGTGCTTCATGTCCTCCTTTCAGCAAGCAAGGTTGTGTCATCTGCATAACACAGGTTATTGATGAGTCTCCCTCTAATCCTGATGCCACACTCCTCTTCACAGAGTCTCTTGAGTAATTTGCTCAGCATACAGACTGAATAGATATGGAGAGAATGAAACCCCGATGCACACCCTTCCTAATTTTAATCAATGTGATACTCCCTTGTTCTGTTATTACACAACAGCCTCCTGGTCTAGGTATAAGTTTTGTATGAGTGCAATTATGTGCTCTGAGATTCCCATTCTTCTCAAAATGTTAATCTTAAGGTTAAATTTATTAAAATAAATTATACAGTGACAATGAATTAAGTGTTATAGCAATGCAAATTACATCTTGAGCAATGAAAAAACTTATTGTTAGGGTGATGTTTTCCCCAAAACACATAGTATTTTCCTTCATACAGTAAAAGGCCTTGAAAGAGTACATTGGGGAAAAAATAAAGTTTGTTTTTTTAAAAAAAAGATCATGTTGCTGTAAATGTTCAGAAAAAATAATAAAATTTAATAATAAAAAAAGAGCATGTTGGCGAAATAGTTTAAGTTCTCTTAACCGCTGATCCTGGAGAAGGCATGAAATAAGATTTAAATATAAAATCTGTTCAGGAAACTAAAAAGAGCCCACATTGACCGGTAAGATTCATGGTGGAAAACTTCATGAATCAAAGTAGAATACTAAATTTACAGAAGTTCATGGAGACTTCATTTTTCAGTCAAGCTGCTTGGATCTCATCAGGATCTCCAATTTCAAAGAAGCAACATTTTTAAAGAAATTTACAGTGCAGTATCAATCTTTTCAATGAATCTTTGTGTTTAATTACCAAAGTAATAACTGAACTAGACACCAAAATAATTGGTCCATTTTGAGGTGAAGTTGCTGTTGTTATATCCCATTAAGTCGACTACATCCTGTAGCAATCCTATGTTCTAACTCTGCCCTATCCTGAGTCAGACTCACTGACTCTGACACACCTACCCTCATTACCCCAGTTATTGTGTCAATTCATCTCATCCAGGGTCCTCTTTTCCTGCACTGTCCATTGACCCTTTCAAACATGATATCCTTCTCCAAAGACTGGTCCCTCCTGGCTACAAGCCCAAAGTATGTGAGACAGAGTCTCAAAATCCTTGCCTCCAAGTAGCAGCTTGGTTTTACCCTCTCCAGGACAGACCTGTTAGTTCTCTTGGCAATCTATGGTATGTTCAATACTCTTCCCCAGCACAACAACTCCAAGGCTTCAATTCTTCTATCATCCTTGGTCATTGTCCAGCTCTTGGAAGCACATCAAGTAATTATGAAGACTTTGGCCTGGATCAAGTGCACCTTAGTCTAGACTGATATCTTTGCACTTCAGCACTCTGGAGAGGTCCGTCAGGAACTTTTTCCTAATTCAAATTCTCTTTTGATTTTCCGACTGCTGGTATCAAAAGTGTTAATCATGGAACCATGCAAGCTGAAATTGTTAACTACTTCAATCTCTTCTTCATCTTTCACGGTGCTGCTAATTGGTCCAGTGTTGAGAATCTTCATTTTCTTGATGGTGAACTTCAATCTATATTACAAACTACAGTCCTTCACCCTCTGCAGTAAATGCTTCAGGCCCTCTTCATTTTCAGAAAGTAAGGTTGTATCATCTGTAAGTATCCTAATGTAGGTTGTTGATGAGTCTTCCTTCAGTCCTGATGCCACTTTCTTCCACATAAAGTCCAGCTTTTCTAATTATCTGGTTTCCACACAGAATGAAAAGGTACAGAGATAGGATACATCCCTTATGCACTCCTTTTCTGATTTTGAACCATACAGTGTTTCCTTTCTCTGTTCTGACTACTGTCTCCTGGTATAAGTATAGGTTTTTCATGAGCACAATCAGGTATAATGGGATTCTCAAGGTTAGCTACTATTTGTAATGGTCTGTGCAGTTAAATGCCTTTGTACAGTCCTGAAACACAGATGGACATTCCTCTGGTACGCTCTGTTGTCAACCAAGATTCATCTGCTATTGCTGTGATTGTCCCTGGGGCCACAGCCTCTTCTAAATCCAGCTTATATTTCTGATAGTTCTACATCAATGTACTGTTTCTGTCACTTTTGGATAATCTTCAGCAGGATTTTACTTGTGTGTGATATTAGTGACATCATTAAATGATTTCCATATTCTATTGCTCACTTTTTTTTTTTAAATTGAGAATAAATATAAATCTCTTCCAGTCAGTTGGCTAGGTGGTTGTCCTCCAGATTTCTTGGTGCAGGCTGGTGAGCACTTCCAGGGCTTGATCTGTTTGTTGAAATATGTCAATTGGTATTCCATCAGTTCTTCAAACCTTATTTTGAGCCAATTCCTTTGGAGTAACTTGAACTTCCTCCTCGATCATCACTGTCTTTTGAACACAAGTTGTTTCATGAAATTCTTCTGTGTCAGCCAGTTCTTTTTGGTACAATGACTCTATATACTCCTTTCATCTTCTTTGATGTTTCTTGGATCATTCAATATTCTGCCTATAGCATCCTCAAGTATTGCAAATCGAGGCTTAAATTTGTTCTTCAAATTGTTCAGCTAAGTGAGCTTGACCTTTTTGATTCTTTGATTCCAGCTCTTTATGTATTTCATGATAATAATTTACTTTGTCTTCCTGAATTGTCCTTTCAGGTCTTTTGTTCAGCTTCTTAACTTTCTGATTTCTTCCCTTTACTTTGGCTTCGTGGCACTCAAGTGTAATATTCAGAATCTCTTCTGACATCCGTCTCGGTCTTTTCTTCCCCCTTTGTCTTTGTACAGATCTTTTGCCTTTTCATTAATGATATTCTTTATATCCTCCCACAGCTCATCTGGCCTTCATTCATTAAGGTTTAAGGCCTCAAATCTGTTTCTGTGTAGGTTTTTTCATTCAGGTGGATAGATTCAAGTAGTCAGGGTGCCCAAAAGACAAGAAACCACGTCATGACTGCACAGCTGGCATGCCAAATAGCAGATGTCGTGTTCAAACTTCACTTTTCAGATCTATTTGTTCTCAGAGTGCCACGCTAACATTCTACAACTCTGGTTTGCAGTTGTGGTATAATTCAATCTGCCCCTTGTGTAATATATCACAGGCTTGAAACAGTAATTAAAGTTGTTGTTGTTGTTGTTATGTGCCGTCGAGTCGCTTGCAACTCATA